>NW_010316961.1:0-75915 GCF_000700745.2 Antrostomus carolinensis | reverse complement strand
GCCTACACAGTGTAGGATGCTGGAGGCACTGGCCCTGCGCAGGACACTGCTCCCCCACACAGGAGCCCCAGAGCCTCAACTCCCCTCTGCCCCACCTCCAGACCGGGCTGGGGAGATGAAAGCCAGGCCGGGCTCTGTTTGATGTTACCATTCACCTCCTGTTATTTCTTCCCCCTGTGGGGATGGGGACCAAACCAGAGAGCCCTCCCTGTCTGTGTGTGGCTGAGCCCAGCGCTCCCCGTCAATGCCTGGCTTGTTCAGGTGGGCCCCGGCGGGAGCAGGAGACATTCCACAGCTCCCTGCCGAAACCGCTGGGAATGTCACACTGGGATGGGGGAAAAAAAAAGAACAGAGCAGGGGAAAAAAACCTAACGGCATCCAGCTCCAGGGCCCACCTGGAAGATGAGAAGATGAGAATTGTCTGGGCTGGGAAAAGGGTGGCAGAGGAGCAGGAGCAAACAGCCTGGGCTCCCTGGGGCAAGGCACAGAGGTATCTCCAGGCACCCCAGCTCTGGCACGGTGTCTCACAGTGTTACCAGGGACACTCCAAGACTCACCCAGCACCATCCCAGGCTCTCTCTCACCCAGAAAGAGAGGTGCCAGCAGCACATCTGGCAGCACCAGCCCCAGCTTTAAGTACCTAGAGCCCCAGCCGCCTCAGGCAGGCAGCCGGCACTTTGCGGGAGCAGAGCTCTGAGGAATCGGCACTGATGGGCATCAAAAGGACTGGGAGGGCCAACACCAAACCATTCACCTTTGTTGCCTGTACAAACCCACTGTTAGGACTTACCGCAGGGCTCATATCAAAGAGTAGCTCCCACCAACCTCAGAGCTATTCAAGGCTGCCTGCAGACTCAGGAACACAAGTTCTAGACTAGTTTTGGAAAGTCCTTTCTACAGCCATAAAAGCTGCAGGATTTTCAGCAAGACAGCTGGCAGGTTTAATTCTGGCCCAACAAGCAATGACAGGGACAAATAAGCTCCTGGTCTCAGGCCTGTGCCAGTTAAGGCAGGAGCAACACCAGCACCCTCTGGCTGGCTGACCCACCCCGGGAAGGCGCTGGGAGTAGCAGTGAACACCACCTCCTCACATGCTTGGTACGTCTGTGATTGCTGCATCAGAGGTGGCATCTCAGGTCCCTGGTATGAGCACACAAGAGTTTTGTGCTCCACAAGGGCTCCTCAGAAACACCTGAGCCCTTTGCAGGTCCCTTCCCAACCTGTCCTGCAAAGCCAACCAGCAGAACTGGAGACTCACATTCTTTCTAGTGGCTCTTCCAGAAAATGCCATTTCCAGTGGACCTCTCTACTATAAATCCTGTGGTTTGGCTACCAGAGGACAGATCAGGATGAAATATAGAATTTAGTGGACAAATGTGGTTAAAACAGCAGGGAAAGGAAGCGAGCAGAGCTGGGGCTATGCAACAGTGGCATTGGGAAGCTCTTGGTTTAGGCACAGACTGAACGTATGTAACACTTTTGAAGCCCCGGTTCCAAGCTACTTTGGCGAGTGGAGAAACTCCACACTGAAGAGCTACGCTCCAGCTACAACCTTCCTGACTCTGTCAACACCAACAGGGCCAGCACCAATACCGCAGCCGTTCCCATCTGGCAAGAGAACACCACGCTGGGAGGACGTCGTCGTAGCATTTCCCAATAATGTTTTTCTCTCCAAAGCCAAGAGCTGGGTGTACCCCTCACATCTGACCCTAGAGAAAGGCTTTAGCTCAGATGTTCTAACAGATGCAGACGCCCTCCCGAGAGGCTGTGGGACTTGGACAGACAGGGTCTTCCCAACACCCCCTTCTCAAAGGGACAAGGAGGGAGTGCAACCCCTTCCAACCGTAGCGTAAAGGCTCTTTTTCTAACCAGACCCACAGGTCCCATAAAGTCTCTCCTGTCCCTGGTGCATCTAATTCCTGAAAAAATTATTGCAGCTCTCTTTAAGCAGAGCACAGAGCTTATTTTTGATAGCCAAGTAAAGAGGAAATGGTCTAATTTGTTTATGATCTCAGTGATTTTTAAGACCTGGATAGAGTCCTGGATGGCTTCTGGATATGTATTTTGTTAATTCCCCTCATCTGATTAAAACACACCTTCAGTTCATCCTCACAGAAAGAGCAAAGTGTGCTAAACATGAGTTTTCTGTCCCAAGTTCTTGCGGTTTTACCTTAACGGCACTTCAACCAGGGGAAACACAACTCCTTTCAGTTGGGTCTAGTGCCTCACTAACAGGAATTGTCACCTCAGAAGCAGCAGCAGAATCGTGCACACGCATAAAGTGAAATACCTGTGTCTGAAACACCACCAAGAGCCAGCGCTTACTGCTGGGTCTCCTCTCTACTTCCTACATCCCGATGCTCCTAGAGCAGATGCTGAGAGTCCCGCAGCAGGCACGTGGAATGGGGGAACGCAGAATCAAAAATGGGGGGAACACAGAACCAAATGCAAGCACCATCCCCAGAGAAAGGTGCCAGCCCGCTGGTCTCTCCAGAGCAAACTGCTGCAGCAAACCAACACTTTTCTTTCCAAGACTCGCCTTTCATTTTCCCTCCTGAACTAACAGCTTGTGTCCTCACACACCTCTATTCCTGCCCATTTGAGAAGCCAAATCACCTATCCAACTAGCCAGAGGGTTTCTTTGACAACTGGAGAAGTCTCACCTGCTCCTCTCTGCAGTACCCTGACAGTGCCAGTGAGCATCAGCCATGCAGAGCAGCAGGTCTCTAACGGAGCAGCATTAAATGCCACACTCCCATTCCGGTCCTCTGATAAAAACAAGAAAGGCGAGGAGGAAGGACAGAGCTTGTGTTAGGTGTCCAAAACTAACACACACACAATTAATAAGGTCTCCCATGTCTCCAAGTGAGACATGAGGGCCTCTTCCGGTTGCCTGTTGGGTACTCTGAGTGGACAGGCTCTAAGTACCAGCGTGGGACCCGATTCAGGAGGTTCAGATCTCTGCTCTGCTGCCAACATTTTGTGTGACCACTGCAGTTCCTCTCCCTCCTGGGCTCAGTTTTGCCGTGCATGAGCAGGAGACCAGGACTCTAAATACAATCTACAAGAGAGGCAGCACCAGAGCAGCCTGGCCTGCCCACCTGCATGGTTACTCTCATCCTGACTGTGAGGAGGAGGACAATGGTCCATGTGCCTGAACAAATGCCTCCAAGTGACAGCTCCAGACCCAGCAGGAGCCCTTCACAGGGAAAGGCCAAGTTACACGGGATGTCCACAGCCTTGGGGCAGGGCATGACATTTTTTACTGTGCAAAAAACCCAAAGGCACTGCGATCTCAAATGAGGGGCTGCAATCGAGGGCTGGAAACCAAGTACCAAAAGCAAGGTAGCACATGGTTTTCCTGTTCACCCAAGAACTTTGTAGAAATAAAGGACTACCAAGAAACATGCTCAAAACACATCATCCATCACAAGACCAGATGCTTAACATCTGGGTGGGAGCCATACATTAGCTGTGCTGCAGTCTTAGGACCAGTTCTATCTCTAGGAAAACCACCTGGTGTGCTCCCCTGGTTTGTTTCCCCTGGAGCAACTCAGCAGATGGGCACATGGAGGGGCTGACACACATGGGTAACCAAACCACTGCCGAGGCTTCCTGCCTCAGTGCTGGGTGCTCTGAAGGGAGAGAGACCTTGACCCCATGGCACAGACAAGCTCTCCCCCGCATTAACCATGTCTCAGCACCGGAGCACAAACTAATGGCGAGTGTTGCTCCACCACAGACTATCACTTGGTAAAAACACAGGTTGAGAGCACTTAAAGACAAGGAATAATCTTAGTTATTGGGATTTTACTGGTCAGAGATGAAACCTGGAAAAAATGGACTAAAAATATTGCAGTGTTTTGCAACAGGCCAGGTGGAGGACGGCACCTCTTCCTTCCCATACGTTGGCACTACAAATTGCCTTATTTCAGGGCAATAGCTATACTGCACATCTTTTCCCTCTCTACAACACACCCATAGTTGTGAGCCTACAGCTCGGGCCAGGAAAAGGGAAGAAAATACCAGAGTTACTGCACTGTAAAGAAACAGTGAGAAAACTCACACCGTGAGTTTTCTGAATGATGCAGTGACCCAGCAGGACCTCAACTACGTGGCCTGTAGTGAGATCTAGAAGGGACAACACCCAAGGCAACTTGATGAAACCACTATTTCCATGCTCAGTAAGAAGGAGGTGGGGTTAGATGCCAGCAAAGTGATGTGGTAGCTGGTGCCCCAGATACTCGGTAGCTAAAAGACAAGACTGGAAGAGTCTCCACAAGTGATAGCTCTCGAGGAAGCCAATAAAATCTGGAGGATCCTTCAAGATACCACCAAACGACAAGAACCTCTCCACAGGCAGACTGCAAGACCTCAAGGCAGGCAGATGCAGCCATCTAACATTTTCATCCCTGGAGATCACTCACCAGCAACCAATACTCTTCCTCATACAAGCTGGTTTCAGCGCCTCATCGTCCTCACTCTCCACCTCCAACCCAGTAACTTTAGTCAGGAGCTGTACGAGTGTTGGTGCGGAGCAAGATTGAGTAATGGTCTACAAAGACTTGCTGTCAGTCCGGACAGACCTGCTGGAACAACCACATCTTTTTAAGAAATTTGGCTGACAAAAACCTATTTACTACTTCTCACATTCTAGTACCTGAACTTTAAAAACTTCCTAATAATCTTTTATTCTCCTGTTGAGAAAGAAGACACATGAGTTGCTACAGGAAGATGTCCCTGGACAAGGTCTTCTCCTGTATATTTTCCTTTAGCACATCTCCTGCTCTGTTTTTTTCCCCATACGCATTCTGATGTGCTACTGCAGAATAATGTACTTCTCCATTAGCTCAAAACAAGGAAATTTGTAAGTCCACATCAGAGTTTAAATCCCAAATATATACATGATTTAGAAGCCAAGGCCTTGCAAAGGCTTTTTACTAACTTCCACTTCACTTGGAGCTCTGGATCCATGGTATGAATTGAATCTAGTCTTGCTGATAGGAATAAAAATAACTCTTCACAATCCTCCTCTGTTCTAGGCCTATGTGTCACTTGGGTTTGGAAGAAGCTGAGAAAGCTGGGTGTGCAGAAAGTCCTTGAACTGGCTCCATTTCCTGTTGCACCCAGATGACGTGGACAAAGAGAGTTAAAGACTCCATCAGTTGTTTCCCCATCTTTGACAAATGGGATATAGAAAAGAGCTCAGTAACTCGGAGGAGAAATTCTCACTTTTTCCAGTCGTAGAGCCCTGACCACACCATCCAGGAAATCAGATGGGCTGGGCAAGAAGCCAGATCAAGGTACACGACCCACCAGCACCCCAGAAGTGCTCTGACTGCTACACCCTGATGGGAACCTCAGCTACCAGTGAGATCCTTCACATCTCGCTGAACTCCCAAGCACTTACCCAAGGCTTTTGAAACCAGGTAGCTCTGAGTTACCACTGTGATAAAATTAAATCTAATGAGGAAGGAAGAGTCATTTCAGATCTCAGGTCTGCACAGCCAGCATCACCTGCAGCACTGCCCAAGGCAGACCCCTGCCCACCATGGAGGGCTTTGCTACAGAAAGTATGAGGTGCTGAGACAGAAGGGCAGAGGCTGGGTGAACTCTGAGGCCAGCAACAGGCTGTCCAGCCCCAGGTAGCCACAGCGGGCGCGGGGCCAGGGCAGGGATGAAAAGAGGCCTTCATAGGGAGCACAAAGGGCAGCCTGTGATGTGCGCGCGCCAGGAGCCCGAGTGTGGAGCAGCGCAGAGCCCTGCGGTTCTGATGAATGTTAAATAAACTTGTTTACAGAAAGGCAGGGCTGCATGTGTATGCACGGAGAGCAGAGGGCTGTCTGTGTGCCCTTCCCTTCTTTGTCTGCACAAGGCAGGAAATTTCCTCTTCTAATGGGGCAAAAAGCAGAAAAAATTCCACTGTGCACTAAAAGCCCCTGTGCTGGGGGGATGGACCTCTCCACTCCTAATGCAGCAGAAAATCCTTCTGCTCCTGGGATGGCTCACCATACAGGCTGGTTCCCTCATGTCCTGCCTTGAGGTAGCAGAGAACAAACTTAGAGGCCTCAAGCCTCTAAAATGCAACAGAGAAAGCATGATGTCTCTCCTACACCCCAGGATCCGAATGCTGCATTCATCAGCACAAAGCTCTTCAAGAGCTACGGGTCTTGCTGCACCAGTGCAACTCACTCAGTAAAGGAATCAAGTGAACTTCAGGTGTTTCACAGGAGCAAAGTCACACAGGGAGGCAGTGACAGGTACAAACCACAGCTGCAACACCGAGCTGAGAGCAAGTGCACAGGAAAGCTGGCAAGGCAAGGGACATGGTGAATACACACCCAATACTGGAAGCTTAAAATAGCGTAAAGAAATCCTAGCTCAGAGAGGAAGCAGACCAAATTTTCACTGGAAATTCATCAATTTCTGCAGAGTGAAATACTGTTAATGGTTAAGAAATTACCTTACCTGGTATGGGGAAGAGCACTGCCACTGCTTCTGAGAGCATGAGCAAGCTACAATTAGAAACTGTGCTTAAGTGATTAATGTTCCACTATACAAATAACAAAGCTCAGGGTTTGCGAATGAAAACATCCACTTTTTAGTGCTCATTTCTTAGTTACTTTAAAGGTTTCCCAGCAAGGTATCCTACAAGGGGAGGATTTGTGGGGGAAATACCAGCTACAGTAATTCAGTTCTTGCACTCACAGATGTTCCAGCTAGGCACAGCGATAAACTCCCCTACTTGTATAAAAGCTCCTTTAAAAAGAAATAATTTCATCTGCTAGAAGGCTGGCCAGGATCTCCCTTCTAGGCAAGATGCTCAGAGCAAACTGGGAGGGAACTGTGATCCAGCTTTGTTCCAGGTCTTGGAAGGCAGGACGAGAATTTAGGAAAGAGTTTAGGAAAACAAGCGCGGTGCTCTTGCCTGTTGCCTTGGCCAGAGCCATCCCTTCACAGCCTCGCCTGCACATAAAGAAAGAGGCTTTGAGGGAAGCAGATTCCCATAGGAGTTTCCACCAGTATGCTCAGAGCCCATCTATGGAGCTGGTATAGAAGCCAGTTTTCCCTCATTTGTAAAACCCATCCCGGAGCAGGCAGCCTTTGAGGCTGACTGCGCCCTTGGTTCTCCTCAGCCTGCAAAGCTAAGGCTGAAATTAGTAACCACCTCCTTAAAAAGCAACACCTCGCAGAATTGGTGTCTCACACTAACCATTCCCATCACCTCGCCAATCCTGAGCTGCAGCCACGTACCTTCCCAGCGCTGCCGCCTGCCTCGGTAAACCCAGCTCTAGACAGAAACTCAAAGAGTTTAGATGCTCACCTTTAGCTTTTGACTGAGCTAAACCTCTTCACAGACACTTTCCTGTTTCTACGTATAGCAGCTGTGGTGAAGTGCTCTGCTGGAGCAGAAAGCATAGAAGGGACCAGAAAGTGGTATGCATGCCTTAGCCAGAGAAAAACGTTTGTTTTAATGTCTGTGACTTCTTCCTACCATTAGAAGCTGAACAGATAACCTGTCCCATCAGCTGCTGAGAGCTCCCCATCTACTGTCAACTGATCTGTTGACTGATCTACTGTCACTAATGCTCACAGAGGCGCTACTGCTGCCCAGCTTAGAAGTGACAAAGGATTGTCTCCATTTTCTCCAACAGAAACAGTCTCAGGATGGAGAATGTATTCTTACTCACCACCAGTTCCAAAGGTAGTTTCCATTACTCAATTATAATTCAACAAATACTTACAGATGCTTTTAGGGGAGGTAGAGGAGGTATGTGAGGTGATGAGAGAGAGGCAGGTTAGTCAAAGATCTCCCACACCTTTGGGCTTTAAATGCAAGAAAAGCTCCTTACCTGCAAGCACAGCAGGGACCAGGATGCTGCACAGTGTTAGCAGGACCAGGCAAAGGACTCTGTGGTAGGGCATGGCTTCCCTCAGGAAAAGCGTCGGCAGGAATTCTTAAAACTCTTCAAAGTACAAAACAACTTGGAAATGTCACTGATATAATAAAAACTTTGTCCAGTCAGGTAAAATAAAATAAAAATATCCTTCACAACAGCAAGTGGATAGAGAGAGTGCAAAGCCCAGCAAAGACTCACTCTCTCTGACTCCTAGAGCACACCTCCTCCTGAAGGCAGCTCCACCCTCTAAAATTTGTGCCTAAAACCCCATAGGCAGCCGAGCCATTAGGCATCCGTCACCCTGCCAGGCCAGCGCACACACAAGCAGTTGTTGGCGAGCCCTTCCCAGAGGACACGGGGATGCTCCTGGAATGCCGTCCCTCTGGCTGGCCATCCCATGGCACGGAAATAACACAGGAGCCACTGGGGCGGCTAACCCAGAAACCAAGCAGGCTGCTCAAGGGCTTTGCTCTCCCCTTGGTGTGCAGGGCAGTGGTGGTCTTCCCAGGGCAGACACAGTAAAGAACAAGGGCCTCAATCTTTGAGGTTACCATGCTCTGAAACAGGGCCAGAGCGGCTTGGTGGCATCCTTGTTTGCTGGGTGTAAAACTTACAGAGGCGAACTGGGTGCTCTGTGTGGTCTCCTTGGGCAGAACTACCCATTAAAATGCAGTAAGTCTTCCAAGAGAGTCGCCTTTGCCAGGCAAGGGCAACACCCTCCTCGGATCCGAATTGCACAGACGCTACCTCTTCCTGCAACCCTCTGCCAGTCTGTCCCTCCCCTCCAAGTGGGCTCGTCAAAAGCTCACAGCAGAGAAAACTGAGGTTTCGTTCAAATCACGTTGGCACTGATAGAGACCTGGGAAAGGATGAAGCGTAGAAAAAGGGGAATGCTCCAGCTTATTGTCAGAGGACAGAAGAATTTCATTAGGGTTTTTTTCCCCCCTTTTTTTTTAAGTTAACATAAGGATTCAATACTTCATGGTTTCCATTCAGAAAAAAAATGCTGTAATGAAGTACATAAAAATCCCCAATGTCAGTTCTTTATGCTCTGAAAATACGACACAAGTAGTTGTGTCTTAAATTTCAGATTCAGATTTTCTTGGTAAAGATCTCTTTGCTTTTTGGCTTTCTCCAACAGGCAGCCAGACACAGTTCAGGTGTCCTTTTAAATCATTTGGCTTGGTGCAGTTCTTTGCAAAAGCACCGGGCTGCGAGGGAGAGAAGGAAAAACAAAGAGAACTGAGCACTGTCACTGCAGCGAAATGAGAAGTTAGGAAGTAACCTGGTGAAACATGCTTGAAAGAAACCTCAGACACCTCTAGCATCCAATTCAACATCATCTTTCAAATACCCATCAAAGCCCCATTAGCTTTCCAGGTTCATGTTCTGTCTGAAAAGGTGCTGGAAATGCATAAATACATATCTGGCAACAGACACAAAGCTGTAGCTCCTATTTTTCCCATCCCTACTGATTCAAGTGACCTTTGCTACAGAAACATGTCTTCTGTTTGTCACAGAAGGTGACAGGGCAGTCACTCGAGCACACAACCTGAACATGCCAGCATCTTACCTTCGTCCTAAATTTAGAAGACAGAATACTAAAATATTAAGAGCAAGATCTTCCCCATTGATCCATTATCTACTAACTCTCGGAAGCTGAGCAAGGTCCTCAGGGTTTGACAAATTATGGCACATTTTCCCTGCCTGCATTTCTGCATTTACATTCAGCGATCGGTGAATTGTTCCTTTCCTGCTCCCTGAAATTAACGGGCTTTTGCTTATTTGTTACACAATACAGAGTAATCCAAAAGTAACCTGTAGATATTAGATCATACCACTAAAAAACAGAAAGTAGTTATGAAACAGACACCTTATACACTAAAAACCGAAGATCCTAAAACAAAGTCAAATTATCAGCTTAAACACGTGCTGTTCTCTCCAAGACAGCAGCTAAACATAATGCAAAGCTACTGTACAAGTTAGTATCCTGACTTCATATTCCTTGTGGTCATGTGAACAGTAGAAGGACATTTGTCATTAACTTTTACTGGGATTTTCCACACAAAACCAAGCAGCAAGTAGGGAAAAAAAAAGGAAAATAAGATTTTTGTCTAAAAAGGGAAGCCTACAAGGTGTCCATGTGGACTATATGCTGAGTGGAGAAATAAAACCTCTCATTTAGGGAAGGGAATTGGAGTGGGTGGGGTGGTTACCAACTGGCAAAAAAAGGTTCCATGGCCAAGAGTTTGGATTAACAGAAACCCAGACATGCCTTGGTCTCTCCTGCATAAACAACACGAGCGTGAATGCACATGTTTCTGTGCAGATCCAGGAGGGGGGGGATTAAAGCTTTCTTGTCAGAATTTTCCAATCTCAACTTCGTGGTGTTTATTTGAACTCTAAAATTATCAAGTATAAAAAACCCACCAGTATTCCTCACCAGGGCAGAAATAAAGCAGCAGTTGTTGTTCCACATCCTGTGTATTTGCTTGTTGTTTCATGACGAAAACTGATGAGATTTGAGTTTTGCGTCAGTTTTAGCACCAGGAATTATCTCAAAACTCAGCTTCAACAAAAGCAAGCAGAAAGTTTTCTCTCAGATATAATACAACCAGGTTTTATTTAAGTTCTCTCTTTCCCCCCCCAACACTGGCAAAAGTTCAGAGGGAGTTTAAAGTTTTGTAAACATTTTAACTACCCCTCTTCCCCCTTTTATGAATTTACAAAGCAAAGGAGACAGGGAGACCAGATTTGCAACAGTTCCAAGTCTCTCCATGCTATTGGATCCAAAAACTATATACAAGTCTGCAGCAGTCTCTGTATAGTTACTGTACATGTTTGGGGGCAGGGGGAAGAGAGAGGAGGAGGAGGAGGAAGAGGGGAAGGTGACCCCAAAAAATGAATAAACCAAACGAAATAAAATCCAAAACCAAACTGCTCTTGAGCAACTCGAACTGTTTTCTTTAGGCAGTGATGACAGAAAGACAGACACCTTTACACAACTCCACCAAAACTGTAGCGCATCTCCCTTGGCAGGTTATAACCCTCTGGGAATGGAGATGGGACCAGGGGGTTGAAACTAAGTGCATTTGGCAGGTTTTTTTTCTTTCTTTTGTGGTGTGCACACGCGGGTGTGTAGAGAAGGGAAGGTGGTGTTAATCTCGCGGTGAGAGAGGAAGGTTACGATTCCATAAATACATAAACATTATGGATCCCAGTGCAGGTGTGTGAAGTTGTTTAAGGTGTAGAAGATAAGCAGGGCCGTCATTGCACATAGCTTCGCCCTCCACAGTCTCTCTTCTTGACAAAAGGGCATCTCTGCTCGTTAACCTAAGCACTGCTTGAAATGACAACTAGCTAAGACTGCTGGGGTATATATCTGAAAGCTGGTGTTCACCCTCACCAGAGACTAAAGATCCACACGGGAAAGATCCTACTGTCTCTTAAACGAGACAAATTTGCAGGAAAAGAGCTCAAAAGAAACTGGTCCTAACCCTCCAAAGGTAGCATTTAAGGGATAAATTCAACCTGAAAGAAGAGATGCCACCCTGCCTTTTTTCCCCCGGAGCAGAAGTCCCTATTTGTCCAGGAAGGCTGGCGTATGCCAATGGGGAACTCCCATCAGCTTCAGCATCACCACCTAATGAAGACAGACTCGAGCTTTCCCTCCAAAAACAACGTGCTGAGAAGGACTGGCAGAGGGTGTGCAACTTCAAACCAACCCAAGCTAAACTGTGCCCGCCACCACCCCTCTCCTGCTGTTGCCAGTTCTAAGGTTAGCTTATGAATGCAACTCCTGGCTTGGGAGAGCACCTTGTGCCCTGATGGAGCGCGGAAGTCAGTATCTGTGTGGCATTTTGGTTTTGACCAACATCTGTTAACCACAAACTCTCTCTCTCTCTGTCTCCATGACTGCACGTGTTGGATGTGGTAAGAGTAACCAGGAGAGGGAAGCAATGGTTTGCAGAATCCCAATTGATTTTTTTTTTCCAGGTATGTCAGCAGAAGAAATCACAGCACAGTGAAAGCTTGCTGCCCAAATCAGCCTTGTTGTGAACGGATCTCCCACCCTCCCAGGACTCTGAACAAAGTCCACTCGACTCTAGGTTGACAGTAGGAACAACGCCTGTGCAGTCCTGGGCAGAAAGGGTTTGCTGGGGCTAGAGGAAGCAGCCTGAGATGATTGATTCTGTGATTCACTGCGAGGCGAAGAAGAATGCATGGTGGAGAGTACTGTGTCCAAAACGGAGAATCCATGGTTAACAGATGCAGAAAAAGCCAGTTGATTTGCACATGCTCAGTAGTCTTCCAAAGTCTCTATCTCTCCCATATTGAGCCGCTCTGATGACGCATTCACTGAAAATCCTGTAAACCAGCAAAGATTTGTGTTAGAAATCTGGACGTGGTCTATTGTATTGGATGTAATACATCTGTTACATGCAGTAGCATGTGTAAGATTCAGTGCGTAACACTTATCAAATAAAAACTCAGGAGGAAATTCAGTAAGGCTAGAGATATAATTACCCAAACTGCTTGGCTTTTTCCTTAATAAAACCAAGAGAATCAATTGTATATTTAGGCAAGTATCACTTGGCCTTTAAAAACAGATCAGCAGAAGACTGGTTTCAGCTTTCATTTAGAAAATGTAATCTGCAGAGCTAGTATGTCATCTAGGCACAGTGGCAACGTGGCACAGCAATGTCTTGGAAGGAAGCATCTTTGAGTCAACTGGTACTTGGAAGTGCCTGTTGACACTGTACTTACGTGGTCCAAGAGGTGGAAATATGCATTTTGGAAACTGAGAACCCAAGTATGGAATCATGCTCAACACTTGAGGGGGTGTGAGCAATTCTACCCTTTACTTTATAGTCTAAATACATGTACCTATGAAATCTAGTTGCAATGCCATGTATTTCCATGCAGTTTTTGCAATCTTATATCTTAGGAGTACAACACGAAAACATACAAAAATACAGAGGGCTACACAGATGGCTCAAGATGCACCTGAACTTCTACCCAACATTTTAACTGTACGTGCTGAAGACCTGATGCACATGAGAAAAGTGAGAGAAAAAGCAAAAACATTTTCTACAAGGAAAAAAAAATCCAACTATCATATGCTACTTTCCTACTGAAATCCATTTTTTACAATTGTACCAACCTCCTATGGAGGATGAGAAAAAGGAGAGGTTTCCTGTGCAAGACTCCTAAACACAAACCTGACTTTTCATCATCTTGAGACTGCTACGTAGGCTTGCTCTGTGCTAGAAAACAAACTGCTGTTCACAGCCATTATCGTCAACAGATAAAAAGTGCTCTGTTCAGTAGGTTTAAGAAAACTGATCTGGCTCCCTCTCGTGGCACTATTTTACCTAAAACGTTCTGGAATTACTTTGTAATAGCATGCTCTGATTTTTAAGAAGCTGCATGTCCTGGTTTTCTTACAGTAGCATCTTCTTAATTGTATTTAGTAATTTCTTCTTCACTTCACATTATCAGGTTTTTACACTATTCAACTGAACACCCAGGTCAGGCCCACTGAATTGGTTTCTAGGGGTGGCGTAAGTCAGGTTTGCATGGAAAAGTTCAGGATATTTCAATGCAGAAATCATGGATTTAATTGAAGAGTATTGATTTTGTTGAGAACAAAAAGGGAAGATAAAAAACAAAGGCAGGGCTCTGTTAGAGCCTTAAAAAAAGCAGTGATTTCCAGGTGATTAACACCAAGCTGCTTTATAGGAATATGAGCTAAGTAGCACCAGCACAACAAATAATGGCCCAGCACGGTGCCCTGGTTTCTTTTTTATCACACACAGCACAAATGCAGACATATTTATTCTAGAAGGATACTACAGCATGCATTACATCCCACAATGCTCACTACTCAGGTCCTTACATGATGCCCTTGTATCTTAAAGGCCACTTTAAAGAAACCTTTTCATCAGTGCTATAGAGGCTGGTTAACTACCATCCTCATGGAAAAATTAAGATAGAGAAAATGAGGGGAAAAAAAGAGAGACTACTAATGATGTCATCATCTCCACTGCCTTCAACTTGTGACCACTTTTTTTCTTTTTTTTTTATAAGATCTTTGCCATCTTTTCTGACTAGGGTGGTTATATCATATAAAAAGGTAGGAAGGAATAAAGGCAAGCTTCAAGAAGCTGTTCCTGATAAAGAGAAAACATGCTTTTCTTGAAAGAATGAATTCGAATTAATTCAATAAAATAGGCATAGGTCAGCTCAAAAGAGGAAAGACAGTTTAACTGACATTCCCTGAACTACTTAAAGGTTTCCAGGTAATAACTAAGGGATTAAAGAGACCTTTTCATGGGGTAGAAGTTTTCCATGAAACTGATACAGAATTTTTTAAATCGTTAAATAATAATACTGAAACAAATTCTAAAAACACTTCAAAAACTACCTTTTCTGTTCAAATTCAATATTCCCATTTAAGCTTAACACGAATTCTAACACTTCAGAAGACGTTTCCCAAATGAAACATTAATTTCTAAAAATTAAAAACTGACCTAACAAGCTGGGATCTGCACGAACCATCTTCTGTTTCTTCTTTTTCTTCCCACTCTGCACAGCCTCAAAATTGGATTGCTGGTTGTTGCTCTGATTGGTCTGAAAGACCGAATGTAGCGAACTGTGGTTCATCCCCCACACTGAATCCTAGAAAACAAAGCAAGTACAAGATTATAAAGTGCAGTTAAGTTTGGTTTATTTATATTGAAACCGTTCAGAGAGCCCAAAGCACTTTCTACATCATGTGTGGCAGCACTAGCCACTGATGCATCTATCCAATACATCTTCCTTATCCTTCAAAAGCACATCCTGGATCTGCACACTAAGACACTATTTCATCTTCAGTCAGACTCAACTGTTAGTTATAAAGGAAACCTGATTCAGCAGTAAATATTTGAAGTCTGCTTTATTCTCTGCATGTCACATGACCTGTACAATCTTGCTCATCCTCCTATCAATCCAGCAGAAATGCACTCTTCAGACTCAAATACAGTCTCTACACACTCCTAAGGACTGTAGTGAGCAAGATTTACCTGTTGCTGCTGCTGTTGCCGCTGCTGACTGGCTTTCTGTTTGGCACGGCGCTCAAGAAACTGCTTGGCAAACTCCTTGGCTTCAGGAGTATCTCCAAGATAGGCTCTGATGTAATCATGGACCTCATAGGGAGACTCCACTTCCTTCAGGAAAGAAACAAATGTGGGAACTGCAAGAAGAAGGCAGACCATGAGGGAATGCGTTGATGTGTGAACATGTGCATGCAATAAACACAAACTTTAGATTTCTATTTCAATTATTTGCTAATCCAGTAGCAACTGCAAACAGCTTGCCCTTGCAAGCAAAGCCCTAAGATGTAATGCTTCATCTATTCTACAGTCAAGGCAAGGATAAGAAAGCTAGCTAATATGATAAGAAGGAAAGATAAACTGACAATCCTAAGGGCATGTTAGCCCATCAGCTTTAGCCACTGCCAGCTTTAAAGTTCAAATTTAATGCCAGGCCCAAATGGAAGATACTCTTCTCAGAGCTGTCATCAGTACAGTCTCGTTTTGGCTGAAGCACAAGAGATCACACTCCACAGTGGCTGACCTGACCTGCAAGCACCTCAAGTTCAAGAGCTAGCTCCCTTGCAAGCCTTCTTTACCATCTTTTTTTCTTTAGAATACTTTTGTTGCACTGACTTTTTTTTAACGAAGCAAATCACAAGCCAGGAAGTCATCAGGACAACAAGCTGCCACTTGTGGCAGTAAGTACCCTTGGAAGCACGGAAGCTCGCTGTGGATGCATGACCCATGATGGCACTGCAGGGCCACAGCCATGCCTCAGACACCAGATGCAGCTAGCTGGTGTACCACAGACAAGCCCAACAAGTTACTTCTAACAAGGCTCCTTTCTAAGAGGAGGGAAGCTGGGGCACTGCAGCTGTGCGAGGTTCCTGTCCTGGCTCTTGGGGCAGCACTGGTTCCCCACTCGGGTTCAAGGGTCCCACAGAACCACAGGTTTGTGGCGTGCAGATGCTGGGGCACAGGGACTGGCGCAGGTCCACACTGGAGGCAGTTGGATGGCTGCAGCACTTTGGTATAAAGTATCCATTTGTGATCTCAGCCTGGGCACTCCTCTACCTGCCCTCCAGCACAATTAGTAAAAAACACAAGGAGTTTCACACCAAAAAATGCTTTGCACAAGAGTACATGATAATTTGGCTGCACTTAAAAGTGAACTGATCTTCATCCATCTGCCTGATAATGCTTCTATGACCACCAAAATTCCTCAGCAGAGGTCTGGATGGCAGACTTTAAAACTGTTTCCAGTCCTTACTGATCTGCTATAGTTAGCCCAACAAACGCCACGGAGAAGATGATGCAGCCAGTTCTTCAGACCACTATTTAATTATGCCATTTTGCTGACTGCATTAAAAACATTACTTTGATGTTGTTACCTTCCCTCTGAACTATCTGGTCAGGAAACAAACTGGATATTGTTTATAGCAGTGGATCATTTACATTCCTCCCCACCTCTTACCATCTAGGTTGTTGGCTGTGTTGAGTGCATGAAGCATCTGTTCACACCACTGAGTGAATCCATCCTGGGCTTTATTAACCCCCTGGAACAATTTCAACAGCTTTTCCTCTTCTTCCACTTTCTTGTTTTGTCTACTTGTAATACCTACAGATTTACTGAAATAAAGAAAACACATATAATAAATTATGTTATCAGACTTACCAGCAGTACAGTACACATTACAGAGTTACAACACTCGCTAGTTTACAAGATGCAAACATTGTTTAAGAACCAACTAATTTTCCAAGCAGATGACAAAATAAATTGTGAATGGTCACCTATTAGCTATTTTTGTTGTCAAAACAGATCCTGAGTGACACAGAAAAAAGGAAAACACATGAAGATGTTATAACTGTTAAGTGATCATCTCAGGAGTAGTAGCCTTTCTTTGCAAAAGCTCCTTCCCCAGTTCCTACCTGAGGCTGGCATTGCTTTTGTTTTTATTGGTCGAGTTACGAGGTCCCACTTCCTTCACTGCATCATCCCAGAAACCCATGTTTGAGTTTTTGGTATCAGCATTACTCCAGATGCTACTGACTAGGTCAGATGCCCACTGGTTGCTGGGATTAGTGTTTAGGGAGCCCCACACTGAATTCCCAATGCTGGTGTGCAGGTTAGAGTGCTGTTGAAACACAACAAAGAGATTCTGGTTATTAACACCAGACCTGGCAGAACAGTAATGAACAGACACAGAGAACTGTCATGTAGTGTTTCCCTCCACTTAGTGGTTAGGTAAATACTGTACGTACTGTAGTATTTCTGACTCTGTTCGGCTGCTGGTGCTGCTGTTGCTGCTGTTTCTGCATCTGCCTTGCCTCCTCCTGCTGTATCTCCAGCAGGGACTTGGTGGTGCCTGTTGGTTTGGTGACGTTACCCCAGCCCGACAATTTTTGCTGCTGTTGCTGCTGCTGTTGCTGAAGGGCCTTCATTAGTTCACGCTGCTGACGCCTTTGCTGTTGCATGCAAGACAAAAGTGCTCGTCCATACTTTCAGAAGATCATTACTATTTAAAAGTCTAGCTGGGCGACTGTTTTTAAACTGATTTAACTCTCTTCTGAAGGAGTCTGGCTAGCCTCTAACTTTTTTGAACCATTACAGTTCCTCCAAAAAGGGAGACACTAAATAACCAGTAAATACAAATTGTTTATTGGTCTAGGACAGAATAAACTTGTCAAATTATGACGGCAGCCAGCTAAGCATTTGGGGTCTTGGAAAAAACCTTCTCTCCTACCATGACCTGGGGTCCCCTCAGCATGCCCTGGTCTTGTACATTTCTGTAAACATACTAAAAACTTCATATTGTTTTGTGAACATGATATACTCCTAGGGTTAAAGGGGTACAGTTTTCTCTCCTTTCAGATACTTATATTAAGAAGCTATAAAAACTTTCAAACAAGTACTTACTGAACCTATGCCCGAAAGATAGGATTTTACCCAAGTTACACTATTTCAAAAAACATTTCCCATCCTCACCACTCCTTCTAATAACTTCATTGACAATTAAACAGTCACATAGTTGAGTCCACTCTAACAAGTTACACTCTGTTACTGTTAGTATTTACCTCTTCTCGAAGCTGCCGTTCTCGTTCTTCTTCTAACTTTTGGATTTCTGCCAATGACAGTGTGGTCTGGGACTGACAAGCTCCTGAATTCGATTGCTGACCCCATGTTGAAGATGAAGGGAGCTGGGCCAAAAACCACATCATTAGGAATTACAAAACATTTTAGAGAATATTGCTGAGGTATAATCATGAAAGGCCACCTTTAAAGTTTAACAGAACACTGGAAAGTATAAAATGGTATAAGTAAGTATGAAAAAGTACGAAGTATAAACTCTATGTTCCTCTGAATTCCCCTCTGATGTACCACAGTGTATCAAGAACAATGTAACACATCACTGTCTGAAAAACAGCAATCAATTTTGATTTCAAAGACTTTAGAACTCCAAGCTCTACAAACTTTGCTCTTGCCCTTGCTCATAACATCTGTACTCATCTGCGAATCCCTTTCCAGTATGCTTCTATCAACTGAACCTTTTGTTTTCTTATTTTGTAACTTATCCTCTTGTTTCTCCCATGACTTTCAGTCATCTATTTACTCTCTTCCCTCTCCAGACAGTTCATCCACCATGGCTCTGTTTAAGCTAGTCAAGACAATCCTGAATCCAGCTGTGGTTTTACTGACTACACTGACCTGAAGGAGGAAGTTACACTGTAGAAACACATTACCTTCATTTGTGCAAGTTGCTGCTGTTGCTGCTGTTGCTGCAGCCGTCGTAAAGCCTCCTGCTGCTGCTGCCTCTGTCTCATTATTTCTTTCTGGCGCTGGAGTTCCAGCTCCTTGCGCTTTCGTTCTTCTTCTTCAAGCCGCTGTCTAGCTGCCTCTTCTTCCATGCGTAGCCGACTTTCTTCAAGTCGCCGTTGAGCTTCCTCCTCTTCACGTGCCCACTTAGCAGCCTCCTCTTCCTTCCCAGGACATAAAGAGGAGTAAAGTCGAAGTAGACTTAGAAAAATCGAAATTACTCTTACTCCATGGTATTGACATTCTGACAGAATAGAGGCAGGCCTTTATATCTATGTGTGCTGTTTAGGTTGTTGATTTACTTTTCCACTTCTCAGGCAAAAAAGCCCAATAACATGGTCTCTATCCACCTAAACATACAAGTTTCCCACTGCTCCACCAAGGAACTTCAAAGAAAATGACATCTTGGAACTAGATGATCTTTAAGGTCCCTTCCAACCTACATAATTCTATGATCTCCCTAGTTCAGACTAGCTTATTTCATACCACTTTCCTTACAGGAGTTAGGCACCTTTGAGTGTGAGCTTCTATCTGCTTCTACAACTTACAGTCAAATACTGCTACACTTTCAATGGCATAAAACTTGACATGAATAAAGAGGGAAGAGGTTTTGACATGAAAGGATAAAACAGGTGACAGACAGTGATGTTTACTGTTGTTATTCAACATTAGAGTTGCAAAGTAAAAGATGCTAACAGAGATGATTGCATGGTGGGACAGAAATGATTAATGTCTAAGAGAGGGTCCTGAAAAAGGATTTTTAAATAATAACTGGCAATTCTGAAATGGATGTGGAAGTTAATGTGAAGCCCAACATGTTTCAAGATTAGTTTGGTTTAGGGACTGTGACAGTATCAAGTAGGGGGCTGAAGCTCAGGTTCCCCAATACGGACTTCTAAAGCTCACCCCAAGGGGGAAAACAAAACAAACTAAAAAAAAAAAACAACAAAAACAACTAACACCACCACTGTTAACAGTAAGACAAGAAAAGGGAAGAAAAAAGCTGAAACTTTGATAGTGGGTACTTGTGGCATAGAATAGAAAGACTGGCAAAAACGGATCATCTCATCATATTAAAGATAACAATTATACAGTAAAGGCTCAGAGAATGACAATTCAGAAGAAAAAAAAAAAAACATTATTCTGGTACTGTACTCTGCCTTTCTTTTGAAGAAAAGAGTAAAAATACCATGCTGCAAAGCCATTCTTAAGGCTCAAACATGAAGGAAAACACTCGTTCAACACAAATCTATTTTCCAAAGGGCAGATCAGATTCTGATTATTTTGTCTGAAATTGGGATACAGGTAAACAACCTATTTTTCATTCACTTGGTACTGTCTACAAGCTTTGATTTCCTCCACTAAAACTGATGGTCTCAGGCATGGATGCAAGTTTCAAAGCTTGTTTGTTCTGGCAGCCTCCATAACTCAAAATAATAGGTGTCTCTTGCTATTTTTCACCTGTTTACGAATTAACTCCTCTCGCTGCCGTCTTTCCTCCTCTTCTCTTCTTCTCTCTTCCAATCTTCTAAGTGCTTCCTCCTGTTGTTGCCGCTCCTCTTCCTCCCGCTGCCGCCTTAGTGCAATTTCCTGCTCTCTTTGTCGCCTCAGGGCTTCCTCCTGGAGTTGGGAACAAAGCGTCAATGTATAAATGCCATTTTATTGATGAACTGCATCAGAGCACAGACTACAACATGATCTGGCCAGATAAATGGCCTCAAGAAAAGATGCTTAGCTCCAGGCTAAGCACTACCAAAACAGCTATATTAAAACACTACAGACCCATATGTTAACAAGTTTTATGATGCAATGTGCATCTCATACATAAATGATTTATTGTAATGAAAAAAGAAACACATTAAATCATTGTCTACCTTTGTTTTTAAAAAGAATGGTGTTGAGAATGAAAACAAAGGCTGACGCTCCTCTTTCCTATATATCTATATATGTATTTTAATGTAGGAGTATCATTAATTATTTTTTTTCCCCCCTCTCTCTGAGTGTCAGGTATAAGTTGGAAACTTTTTCTACTTATAGGAGTTTCTAAACACTGACTACTCAAGTGCACTACAAAACTCAAGCCACATCTCCAGACACCAGAAATAAGCAGAAGCAGCCCAGTGCACTTAAGGACACTGTAACCTTTGGAAGTCTCAGAGATGTGGAACTCCATTAAAGGGCTTTTGACTGGGCTATTCCTATACTATTTAAATAGTATGGGCAACAAAAGGTCTCTTGAGGGCTTCCATTCTCACCTATCCCTAAATTATTTAAATGCCTTCCAATAAATTGTGTTTTGCTATCCAAGTAGCAAAATTATTTACTTAACTCAAAAATAAAGCATCAGCACCCTTTGCTACTGCTCTGAAGATCAACATAACAGAAGTTTTTCCATTCCTCTACTTGCTTTTTGGAGGAACAGGGCACAACCAGCCTTTGGCTGGCTTCCAGCATATTGTCAAACAAGAGTGCATCTGCAGCTTTTCACCTGGTTCTGACTTCCCCTTGCATAAAATAGCTTTGGTTTCTGCTGCCTTTTCTGATCACTGAAGTCCAGCAACTGTGTTAAGGCCACCTGCTTTTCACCCTTTCTATTCTTCTCTCCACTTTCTGACTTATCCTACCAGCTCAACCTAAATATCCTACTTTTTGGAAAAGAACTTTAAGCTTTCATTTCTTTTTGGATGATCAGTACTGTGCATGTGTACTCTTAACAGGTTTTTGTTATTATTATATCACAGAATAAAGGGAGACTAATTGTGTAGCATGAATACCAATTTTGAACTCTGGTAAATCTAAGACCCTCCTCCTAAATCTGATACCAAACCTTTATATACACACAGCATAGATTAGCTGAAATGCAGTTCACTGAGCAACTGCAGTTGTTTCTCTCTGACAGTGGCTAGCTTCAGATGTCTACAATATAACTCTCTAGCAGACAAAACATTTTTATAAGCAATCCTATGGTACTGAAGAGCTGCTGGCTGCAAGTCAAGAACTCATTCATATTCCTGTATATCACTTAAGTGGTTTAGTGCTAAATGTAAGTGCTGTGAGTGTAAGTTTTTCTTCCACTAGCTGGACATAAAACAGTAGCCTGTGAATAATTTTCTCTTTAATCAAGTCCCAGATTTGTCATATTCACAAAAGTGTCAAGCACAACACACAATATATAGATCATTTTTTAACTTGGGTCTGTAAGTGAATTAACTGGGCACATGCAGTCAAGTCACAATAATCTACTGTCCCCAATGCAAGTGCTAAAAGATTTCTGCTTGTTTCTTTTGCTGAAAAGTCTACTGAGGAGGCTGGAGGTGTGCCAGTCTGTTTGGTTTGACTAGAGACCACACACCAGGATCTCAGCTCAGGACACCCAGCTGCCAACCAGGCCAGGAGGATGTTTGGCACTAGTCATTGATGTAACACATGGTACCTGAGAGAGATGAACAAAATCACCAAGTCCTCTTTTACAATAGCAGTTCACTGACATCTCTGCCCTACTTCCCTTTTGGGAAATTCAGCTGGAATTGTCTTTAATAAAGCTGCAGGGATCTCCTCCTTGCTCAGGCATGCCAGGAGAGAGACTAATGAATGACAGCAATTTTAAAAAAAAGACTTCTCTCCCCCAGAGAACTGAAGATCAACAGCATTGTACCAACATGAGGAAAAAAATCTGCAAGACTATGAAATGCTGGGAACCATGTGGCTGATGCAATTCTTTTTTCCTACTCTTCACAGATATAGAAAAGGTTGTCTTAATATTTACTTCTGTATTATCTTATTATTCAATGGTTTTGTTTGAGCATGTGACCAAAAACATTCAAAGCTCTCCAGCTTTCTGCCAATGACTTGTATGGGAATCAGACTCATTCCTTTGGCTCTTACTCCCATACTCATGGATTCCAGCGCCAAGAGAATCCTAATGTTCTTTAGCATCTTTTCTAATAATTGTTTTCAAGCACAGGTCTTGCTGGACAGACAATTTATTTCAGATCTTTTAAAATATCTGTAATATTGCAGAAAATCCTTAAGTAGAAAGCCTCATTTCAGTAGACTCTGGATTCTTAAATAAAATATTATAGACCTTTTTGCAGTTAGTAACACCTGCAATTCTGCTTGTCTATGTTAAAAGGGTTTACAAAACTTCTAGCTTTGTGGATCTCATCTTTGAACAAGGTGCTTTAAATGGAGCACTAAATATATAATCCAGAGAAAACAATTATTAGCTAATGATAAACCTCAAATTTTGTTGCTGAAAGCAATCCATCATTACAA
Organism: Antrostomus carolinensis; assembly: GCF_000700745.2. Classification (NCBI taxonomy): domain Eukaryota; kingdom Metazoa; phylum Chordata; class Aves; order Caprimulgiformes; family Caprimulgidae; genus Antrostomus; species Antrostomus carolinensis. Next base: position 52,846 of record NW_010316961.1, on the reverse strand, counting down.
AATAGAAGATATCAGACCACAAACAAAAGAAAATACAGGAGCTATACAAGCTGGGCATTATTGTTTGCAATTCTACAGTACAAGTAATTGATGAAAACTATGAACAGAACTGGATTCAACATTTGGTATAACATTTCATCCTCAAGAATTGAATTTCTATTATTTTTTTTTTTATTTAGAATTCACCATCAACAGCATATTTACTAACCTTATATACTAGTCTTTTATGCAGTATTACATCAAAAGCCTTCCTGAAGTCCAGGCAGATTAAGTCTACTGCTTCACCCCTCTCAGCTCTCACTGTCATCTCCTCAAAAGAAGTTAATCAAATTTGTTAAGCATCATCTCCTCTGTATAAATCCATGCTAATAAATCAGTTCATCCCTGATTCTACAATGCCTTCCAGTACAGAAGTCAGATTCAAATATTAGACCAGTTTTTTGTTGTTTTTTTTTTTCTTTTAAACAGAATACAATATTATTTTCTCTTTCCAGAGAAGTGCTTAAACTTTGTTACCTTTTCAAGACATTACTGCTCAGAATTAAGCATTGTGGCAATTATTCCATTAGTAATGAACTAAGATACTTGCTGTTACTACTGTTCAACCCCATTCTGCTTTGTCCTTGTAAATAATTATTTCCCATGACACCTCAGAAAGGGAGAGTCAGATTGTTTACTGTACGAATCCAAAGTGGACAAAAAAAACTTTGGAATTTAATGGACATTTCTAAGAAATTATACACAGTAGCAAAATGGTTAAGTCTGAAAAGAAACCACCCAACTGTATTTATTTGAAGCCACCATGGATGAAACACATTGAGTTACCAGGTGATCAGCTGAAAAATTAGATATTATTAAAACAGATCAAAAGCAACTTAACTCAGAAGTTAAATTTTGAGTACATTATTGCTTTAGTGCTACAATAAGGCTTGAACTCAAGAATCAAAGTATGCTTTTCCACTGTATACCACAATGACTTGCTGTACACAAAATTGACATATTAAAGCAAGGAGCCATTTATTTATAGACTTGATTCTTAAAGGTATCATGAAAGCTACCTATGTATCACACTGCAGTCTCTTAAAATAGATCTTCAGCAACAAAACCCAAACGCTAAATGAATTGAGGTCTGTGACTAACTTACAAATAAAACTAAAGGTTCAAGAGGCTTCCTCAGAAACTGTGATCTGATCCCTAAACTGGGAAACACGCTTTACAACCATCTACCTAAGCACATAGAAAATATTATAAAGGACAAAACTATTTACTACTTTCGCCTATTATTCATGTGCTACCTTACAGGGGATTTATTGACTCACTCCTTAGTGAATAAGCTCAACAGTGTGCTTTGCCCTTATCCTTCACATGCAGAGTGATAACTTTAACTTTCACTGTCTTTCCCTCCTATGACACTTAAGGAACAGTTAATCTTTTTTCCATACAGAATTTAGAAGTAAATGCTAGAAACATCAGGCTAATAACGTCTCCATTTTGTGTTCTTGTAAGATTAAGAACATACTACAGCTCCTACATTCATTCTCCTACTGCAACACAGATCACATCATTCACTTTAACAAATCCGCTTGTCCAAACTACATCCCTTCCTTTCCCAAATATCAACTCAAGAAAATAAAGCTGACACTCTACAACATAACCTAGGTAATAATTTATGAAAAAAAATTGTTTACTAAGTTAAAAAAAACAGGGAAAAATAAGCTAAATGTTACATTACTTTTTTCCACTATAGCCCTCTACATTTTATTCATTTGAAACAGCTGCTCAAGCTCCAGTCTACTCCAGAACATACCCTTGTCAAAACACTAGACTGCATAAATGGTGAGTAAAGATTAAACATACAATAAGTGGGCAACAAACTAAAGTCTAATATTGACACTAAGAAGTTGGGATGGAATATTCCACACAGAATAAAGCCTCCTGGCTCACAAACAGGAACCTATCTTGAAGTGAACCAAAGGCCATTTCTCAGATTGCAATTTGGGCTCTTAAACTTCAAATCAAGAGCAGAAGAAGAATCATTTCATATACTCACATGAAAAATATTAGAACTGTCTTTATACACACCTACCAAAGATTAATTAGACCCCTCAGGATTCTTTAAGTGAGTTTTATAAAGTATTAAAATTAATTAGAGATTAACTACATTGAGGAAACTCACTTGCTTCCTGCGGGCCAGTTCTTCTTCTTCCCGTCGTTTCCTCTCATCTTCCTGCTGCCTCCTAAGTAGCTCTTCTTGTTGCCTCCGAAGCTCCTCCTGCCTTTTCCTCTCCTCTTCCTCTCGTTTGGCCCTCATTTCCACTTCTCTCCTCTCTTGCTCTAGCTATAATTCACATAAAACTACACTCAGATGCAGGTAACGTTTTCCTACACCATGTCCTAGGGCAACTCTGCTGAGATTATAGTAACAACAATAGATGAAGCCTCTGACAGATGCTCTCCCTTAATTGCAATTTTACCTATCAGCTGGCTGCCTATTGGGGTCAGATTCCTGAAGTAGTCTAGAACAATTTCTGACAACTTCTGTTCTGTAACGAACACCAGTTCTCCAGTCAGTCCTTCTACATCAGCTCCTTAAAACAACCTCTGACTTTAGAAGCCAGTAGTGAGTTGCTTTGCAGTCATCATAAAATAAACAGTTTCAGGAAATGTACATAATCATACAGGTTCAAACTTAGAAAAATAATTTAATATTAGAGTAAGTGTGAAACAACCCCAACAAACAGGACTCTTGTAATTCCCCAAATCAATTCTGGCGAAAAGATGTAAGGATTAAGAGAACAACTACCTACTCCCACTCCAGGTTTGACATGACAGCTCATGATGATCCCATTTTAAAACAGAGGTGGCTAGTGAAGAGTTTTTCATCACAAGTGTAAAAAACATAACCACTACTTTAGAGTTCAGTAGTACCTCCACAGCAATGGTTTCCAAACAGCAGTTCACAAGGATTTCGTAACTGATTTCTATAACCCATATTCTCTTTATGGTGTTTTCCATGAAAATCTAATCAAAATCATAGAGTGGCCTGAAGATTAAAAGCTAATAGTCTACCACTGGCTCAAGAAACACAATTACATTGCAGAACAGCAATCCCAACTTCTTACAGTACAAAACAGTTTCTGACCTTTGCAGCTTTGGCCTTCTCGAGCTGCTGAAGTTGTTCTAGAGCTGGTCCCTGAGCTGCAGTATCAATGGGGAGATCCCAGACACTGCTTCCTTCCCAGACTAGATAGTGAAGAAAACAAACATTGACAAGCAAAAAATAAGCACATCAACAACAAAAAAAACTGAAAGGGGAAAATCTTATGTATGCAGTTATTGTATTTTATGAACTGAAATCATCATACTACATTCGTGTTGGTCAGTAGAGGGCAACCCTGTCTTCCTGTAAAATAATGCTTGTGCATTACTGAAGCAAGGCTGTGTTTCCTACAAAATTCTACACAAAAAACAGCTGTTCAAATTCCTCCCATCAGGGCAGAACACCTTTAGAACAAAACACTCAATCCCTTTGGATCAAGATTTTCCATAACCATCAGAAAAATTACCATATTCTTCACAGCTCTCAAATGGAATTTAAATTGCAAGGCAGAGTAGCCTGAACCAGTTAAAAGATACTGATGCAGAAAAAAACGTCAAAAAGGGATCGATCATCTCAAAGATGCTGGTTCTTAATCCATGATCTTTTCTCAACAGATCTGACACGTGCTAAGCATCTTACCTGTAGGCTGTGAAGCTGACTGAAGTTCCCATATTGAGCCAGTGTCCGGCACTGACACAGACCTTGTAACAGGTGGCATCATGTTCTGCTCAGATATTCTGTAATACCAACAGGAAGAGTCAACATGCCATTTCCAGGAAGAGGAGTGCTCTGACATGACATTCAGTAACTTGTAACATACCCCTTTTTTTCCACACTTCTATTTAAAACAAAAATACGATGCAAACAATACTACTTGCTTACAGAGTTCTTGCTCATCTCATCCCTGCTGACAAGTCAAGGGCTAGTTTGACATTTGCTGCATATAGGCTAGTTTGAGGAACAAGCATCTAGTATTGCAGAACTCAACTGGCAAAGCCATTCGGTTACCAGCACAACAGATCTGTCAAAAAGGTGTAATTTCAACTCTAAGATTTTCCTCCTCCTTTTCATAAATATTCTCTGAGGTAAAGGCTACATCTATAAAGAAGTATTCAACATCCTGCAACTGTTTCATATTCACACAATCTTTAAAATACGTAATGCTCAAATAGGAGCAAACTTGAATAGGACAAACCACTGACAAGATTATAATTATCATTATACACAAGTTAGAGGGTAGGAAGAATGGTATTCAGTTCAAGTCTGGGCTCTCTCACCTCATCTTCAGGGCCTGAAACTGTTGCAAGAGAATAGCGAGTTGCTGCTGCTGCTGGGATGAGAGGGCTGCCTTTTGCTGCTGAGCCAGCACCTGTGCATATTGTTGTCTTCAAAAGAGAAGCAGAGAATCACTGGTATTTGTTCACTTGCCTATTTATATAACGCCCAAGTTGCAGAAGTTGCACACAGATTCATTCTCTGGGACTAATGCCCACTGACCTATATAAAGTACACACTAAATACTAGAGGAAACCACAGAATGGGGCCATGAAAAGAATCAAAATACAAGAAGAGAACAAACTGGCCCACATGACCAGAACCAAATTTCTCTTTGCCCTCAACTATGTCAACTGGTTATTGTTGTCCAATGTTTCTCTTGTAAGCTGTGCAACACTACTTCCCTTCTTCTATAAATTACATAGAGATTGCTCAAATTAATCTGGCTTTGATGACTGCCCACCTATGCAAATTTCCCACTGTGTCAAGGAAACCCCTAGTACAGGGGAGGCTCTTGCCTTATCAAATCATAAGCTGACAATCAGTATTCAAAAAGCATTAATTATGGCACATGCTTTCAGGACCCTTTGAAGGAGTAGTCTTATCTGATTGTTTTCTTTTCTCCAAGCTCCTACAAAGCAAGTTGTTAGGAGCTGGCCAGAACTGAACAACTGACAACTTTGGCAAAAACAGATGACAAACTGCTATCTCCAGCAGTTACCTTCCACTGATCTTCAAAAAGCTGAGCAACTAGACCAAAAATAAGTTCTGCCTTCTCCATCTCAAGTTCAAAAGACGTGTAGCTTTCCCCTGACTCCACAACATCCGAACTGCATCACACGGATAGCTGGGATTCAGTTTGACTGTAGCAGCTACCTATATAGCAAGTTTCACCAACATTGCTATGTATGACACCAAAAAAGACTCTGAAAAGTGTGCCTGAGGTAGTCACACTGTCCTAATCCTGTAGACTATCGAGCCTCTGGTGTTTGTGGAAGCAGGCTACTGCTGTTGGAGGTGAAGCACTCCCAGCCCCATTGCCCAAGGAAACAATGACAAGAAGATGAACCCAAGATGATTAAAAATGCAGAGCAGAACACAGCCACTGGAAGATCTCTGGGACTGGCAGTCTTACTGTATTAAAAGATGCTGATACTGGAGATGCTGCATTTGGATCAGGGCCAACTCTTGTTGTCTAGTCAGCCGCTCTTGGTCCAGCTCGCCCTATGTTCGGGAATAAAATATTGTATTTTAATAACATATAACATATATAATAACATATATAACAACATAAGTAATAACAACCTATATGATAACCACAGTATATTGCAAATGCAAGCAATGTAAAAGTTGCATTCTGAACTGAAAAGACAAAGAAAACAGAACAGAGATCAACATTTACAAACAAAGCCTGTAGTATGGTGACTGTGAAATACACATCACATATACCATAGGACCAAGCCTTCCAGTCAGACATGGCAAACCCAACATTTTTAAATTGAGTGTCTTTTCACCTCTTAAAAAGCTAATTTAACACAGGGTTCAACTTTGGCACTTGTAACACCTGCAATTCTGAGACAGAGCAGTTGACACATAAATAGTTTAATTGTCATTTGTTGCAGGACTATTTGAATACTGTAACTGTCACATAATTACCAGATGTGGAAGCGGTGCTGGACCTGGAGTGAAGGGAACCCTGCCCCACATTTTCATGATGTCTCCAAGTGGCTGGAAAGTATCATCACAGGCTCTCTTAACCAACAGCGACATAGTGAAGTATCCAGCCTGGAACCACTCTGCCATCTCCTGATTACTGAAAGGACCTGAAATAACACCAACCAACACACACAGAGGGAAGGGGAAGTAAGACCAAGTTAAGCATACTAGAAACAAAGAGCATGGTGCTTGTTAAAGTAACACAGTACCTAGCATCAGGCGTTCCTGGCCATCTCATCCACTCGTCTGGACAGACAGTACAGTGAAAGTTAGAGTGTCAGTGCACATATCTAGATCTTTACAGTGGCTACAGCATTCCCTCAGAGAGTCTTTTGTGAAAAGTGCATAACTGCTTTTACCACGCATTGGAGGAAGAAACAAGTTAGCTATGAGACAAAAGCCAAGCAACCACAGTGGTGTGGAGCTTGGTCCAGCTAATACACATCCTGCCCTCCAGCAAAGCTCACTACTTCAGGCTCAGCATCAAGTTGACAACATCCATTTCGGACCTCAGTGGTATCTGCTAGCTGACACTGCTAAAAGCACAAATGCTACTTCACCCACATATACCGCACAGATAATTAAACAATCTTAGCCTGTTTCAACTTTTACCTTCAAATCAGAGGCATTCACATGTTTTATAAAAGTTTTGCTTCTGGAACTTGGGAGACATGCGAATCCACCTCTGAGTGGACGATTACAGTTTTTAAAATGGGGAAATCAGTTTATCTTTCCTTTCTCAAAAAGCTACAATTCTTCTCTTCCTCTTTTTCCTGAGAAAGACTTCAGTCACTCCCTTCAAAGCAGGACTCCTATACTAACTTTACATATCCACAAAGCCAGTATGAAAAATAGGTTTTTAACAGAGTAAGAATCACATGAATCCAAGTTCTGTAAAAATATCTGCTGAAAAGCAAGAATGCCCAGCAATTCCTGCCATCTCTGTAAGAATTATCTTTAGAAGGTAATTGCTCCCAGAGAACATGAAATCACAAGCATCCCAAGAAAAAGATGACATGGGAGCATTTACTTCTGAAGGTCACATTCGAGGAAGTACTTACTCCACTGAAAAACTGTGGAGACCATCACTGAGCAATAAACACCTTAATATTGGCTAACAAAGTTTGAAGCACACTGAGCAAATAAAAATGCTTTATGGTTAACATCGTTTAAACTTAAAGGGGTGAGAAGAAAGCCCTAAAGACAGGCAATACCTGCAGACAAAAGACTAGCACAGATCCCACAAATAACATCTCTACAAATCCTATCTAGAGTTCATAGCTAAGGAAGTAACTCACACTAAACACTGTTAGTAACAACTACTTAGTGTAGTACAGCAAGTATGGAATTTGCTGCTTAAGTGCATTTTTGGGAGGCAGCTAAACAGCTGCTAAAACACAGCCCTGAGAACTCCAAAAGAAAAGTACCTTCTGAAAGCTAAGATGCAAGTATCTATATGAAAAGTCTGTCCCACCTTCCATGGCAAAAACCTGAGATTTCTCAGGTGAAAACTGCAAGCATGAAACAGCTGGTATCGCATGAACTAATAATGCACTAGCTGCAAGTACAATTTAAACTGAGATTACGTGTGAGCACTGGCTTGTGAAACCTTTTCTCTTTGCTCTAGATTCTAAACAAATTACCCTTCCCTGAATGCTCAATGTCTTCAGGCTGAGATTAAAAAACTGATTTCAGTGCTTCGCATGGATTCTTCAACAAACCACTGAATGGTCACGTTCTCATTTTGTTTCCACTATTATCTGGAAATCTGCATAACTCCTGGCATGAAAAACAGGTTTTGGTCTAACCTCAATTTACAGAAGTGATGGCAAACCTTAGCCATGATAAAATCTAATTCTGGACATTAGGCATGCTGAGCTGATGGGTGCAGTGATGGGCAGAAGATCTATTTTCAAAATCTAATTCTAGACTGGTGAATTCCCTGTGCTGCTTTTGTAAAAACAAGCATCAGTATCTGTTGGTGGTAATTTTGTGAAGAACTCATAACAGTTCTGTGAAACAAAAGAGGAAGTGTAAAGGGCACAGACCTACCCTGAATTTCTCCTTGTGGATCTTTGTAGTACCACTTCTGCATGGCTTCATGGAACAAAGGCATAGAAGAACCCTTTGCTCTGTGCTCTTGAATTTTTGCTGCTAGTCTTTCATCATCAAGGGCACTGTCCTGCAGGTATGCCACCATTTTCTCTGCTTGCTGCAGAAGACAACCAAACCAGCAAGGAATACAAGAGTTAGTTGTGTGCTTACAGATTTGAAAATAAGTGTGTCAAATACAACCACCTTGTACTACCCAGTGCTCAAGAGTGTACTAGGAATTATAGGCAACTCAAGGAGTGGTGTAACCGCACAACAAACCCTGAGCTCAGTCTACCACTTTGTCAGAATCATGAATAAGCATGGTTTACCTACTTAAGTAAAGCTATAAAACAGCTTGCCAAGAAGGTCCCACACAGTATGACAGTGAAAAACAAAACAGGTACAGGAACACTAGCATGAAAAAATGCTCTACAGCCCAGCAAGAGGTCAGTAAACTTCCATGAACACATTTTGTGCTTCATTTATGGATGGGGTTGGTTTGTGTTGTTCTTGTTTTGGGGGGGGTTTTGGGGGAGTTTTTTGTTTGGTTGGCTTTTCTTTCCAAACACATTTGGCATACTGTTTTTTGTTTTCTCAAGGCAAACAGTAAGGATACTTGAAAGCGGTCATAAGCACTAGGATCTGTAGCTCTTTAACACTGGGTATAGTACCTTATTCAGAAAAATACTACGTAGGCTTGAATTATTGTCCAAAAAACCAAACCAAACCAAACAAAAACATGCAGGGAAGAAAAGTAGCCTCTAGCATACACTGTGGAGTGTAAAGTTTCAGCTGCATTTTTGTTTTTATGGGCTTCAACTATTTTTTGCATTCCACATTCCTCCAGTCTCACAATTGTCAACAACAAAGGAATCGGGAATTTTACCTGCTCTAGGTGTTTGAGGCCCTCTTCATCGTCTGGGTCAGTGGGAATGTTGCCCATGCCTGGAGCAGCTGTAACAGGTGTCTGAACTGGCCGCAGAGCAGGATTTGAATTGGAAACAGGAGGAGAAAGATGAGAAGGAGAAGTTGTGTCTGCAGAAATCTGTGTCAAAGGTTGAGCAACAGAAGCCAAATCTAAAGAAAAATGTTAAAATTAGTTTATTATCTTTAACATAAGTGAAAATGACTTTTAAGAACTTATTGTAGAAAACATCCAATAGCTCAAAATTAGCATCAAAGCAAAATTATTTTCAGATCTTCCTGTACATATGACCACACACTGGTACTGTTTACAGCACAGGCATGTTTTCTAACTTCAAAGAACAAACAGTGCAGAATTCAGCACATTGCAGCATATCCCATCCCTGGCTACGTACATTTGTCCACACTCATCTGCTCTACCACAATGAGGCACATACACAACTAGCTCACGTTTCTCTGGACTGCGTTGCCATGTGAAGTACCAGTGCACTGCAAGCCTTTGAGATAGCATATCCCACAAATCTTGTATTTATAGAACCATTGATGAATTCCAGTTTTTCATCACCATAATCCAGCCTTTGCCTCTTAAAAGAGACCAAGACAAATCACAATGAGTAATGGAAACTTATTAAATTTATCTATCAAGTTTATTACCTTCCCCTCTGTTGGACATTTTGGCTGGTGGTGTATTCTCCGTTCGATTCTCTTTCTCTTCTGTTTTTTCTGTTCTTTCTGGCACAGACTCTTCCTTCCTTTCAAAAAGGCTCGTCTGCAGTGGGTCTGGAGGCTGGGATTTCGGTGGAGTGTCTGACCTGGCAGCTGGTGAAGATGTTTGGACTGCTTCTTCCACTGCTTCTGTAACATTGCATTGTTCTACGTAACTGAATTAACAGAAATTCTACACTGCAGCGCAGAACAGATGCATGAAAAGTCGTCCTTACCTGCCACCACTCTATCTGTTTTCTCCCCTTCTTTCTTGGTGGTCTTTTCATGATCTTTGGCTTCTTCATTGTGGCTCCCTTCAGAGTCAGATCTTTCTTCCCCTTCCTCCACAGGTCGGAAGTCCATCTCCTGTTCCTCAGGGATTGGCTCCTTCTGCACTTTCTACAAAGTCAACGTAATCATCCATAATCCACCTGACATAACAGGACATTTGCTCAACACGAACAAAGGGTCAAGGCAGCTTTTCACCTTTAAAGAGAGAAATGCTCCAGAGGAGTCAAATGTTCCCATTTCTTCTTCTGCATCTTCTAAGCACCACTCAGGGAGACTGTCCCTGTCGTCATCCATGCTGCCACTCCCACACCGCACTCGTCGATAACCCCGTTCATCATCTCGTTCTCGGAAATCGAATTCAAATCTCCGCCGTCGCTCCATGTGTTCTCGCCAGCCTGCAGAACGAGGGCCGTCTAAGGTGGGGGGAAAGTAACTTTACAAGACAGTCCCAGGGGTAGTAGCTTACTTGGAAGGGTGAAGGGGTGGGTGAAGACGTGACAAACAGTGACAGAAAATCAGAGAGCCCCTACAGGGTACAATCCACCTATGAACAGGCATCTTAAAGGACAAAGGAAAGAAAAGGAGTATCTTACCATTAAGCAGGAGACTTTCAAAGACTGCCCACTGTATATCCCCACATTATAAACTGTAGTATAAGCATTAAAAAAACACCAGGCTAAGGCTAAGAAAGCTGGGCTACATAATCTAAAACATGCTGGAACACCAAAATAAAAGCAACAGTAGATGCTGATTGAATTTACTAGCCATCACTGACTTAAAATCTCTTTTGGCATCTTTATATGTCTAAGTTTCTGTATCTTCTTTCAGGCGATCTGCAGAAGTCACATCCTGAACAAACAACTCCTGCTTTTTCCTCCTGCCCTCAGAGACACTTTTGTGCATATATATGAAAAATAGACTGATGACTGTTCGAATACCTTTGAAAGGACTGTTACATCTCTTGAACAGTCATTTTTTAGCCATTGAATACTGAAACTTGGAATGACAATAAGGAAAGGGGGAAAACTTTCCAAATTCAAGTATAAATTTTATTTCACTTTTATTTCTAATCTATTAAGAAATAATTACATCTTAATTCATCCAAGCTTAAAATCTTCTGACTGCAATAATGCTGTTTAAACTGTAAAGAACTTGCTGCTAAGGAAAACAAATTGGAAGTGAAAGGACTGTAAGCAGCTTTCCATCCAATAGAAGCTATCATTGCCCGAAAGGTGCAAAGCAAAAATGAAAGCACCCAGGTTTTTAGTGCTTTTAGTGGTGGCTGTGTTCTTTTCCAGAGGAAAAAATACTTGTTTTGGTCTTAGAATTTGTGCAATCGGTGCAGTCTCAGTTTATCAAATGACTACCAAGAAAATGAAATTAAAGAGGAAAAACTGTTCCATTTGCTTCATATGAATGAGGAATGTTTCCACATTAACCCTAAGTATTAATATTAACCGTGAAAAAATCCACCTTTGTCTCACAAATACAGGAATGTAAAAGAAGCTCCTTCTAGAAACACTATAAACTTCTAAATTATATTTTATCAAGGAAACACAAAAGATTAGACTTGAACAAGGCCTTCACTATACCATATGTGCTTATTTGCAAATAATTCCACTGTATGTATATATATATGCTTCTAGTTATGCCTTGGAAACAAATAAATAACACTTCTGATATGCAAAACTGTCAAATCAATGTTCTGAAGCAACCTTTTAAATGCCATTAAGGAAAGAAATAAGGCACACTAAGCTTGCACTTATTCCATCTTTTCTGCCTGCTTTAAAGTAGTTTTTAACATCTTGGACCTATTCTGTCAACCTCTTGCTCATCAATAACTTCCCAAAAAAATCCATAAGCAAAGACAAAGGTTCACTAAAGATGCACTAACGGAGTAACTACTCCAGAGAGCTCAAGTAATAACCATTTCACACATCCTCCTCAGAAGAGAATGCCTGCATCCGTGCACTTCTTCCCACAGCTCCCTGGCCTCCAACTCAGTGCAAACTCAGGAGGTGCACATTTCCAAGGGCCTTCTTTCCAAGCAAGTCATACATATGAACATCTTATTATAATGCTGTTCAATTTTAAAACAATAAAAGCATCTCTGGGAACAACCAGCAACTAAGCAGGACAACACAGTCTACCTGAAAGAAAAGGCCTGACAGTGACATGGCATCAGAAGCAGTGTTAAATTTACTTCCCTCTCCTCATCAGGAGTAACAATGCATCAAAACCAGGACTTTCTTTGCAATCAAGAGGGCTTTTTCTGACTTTTAACTGTGAGAGGTTGCTGACAACCAGACTGTATTTCTGATTAAAACCACTGGCAGACATTTCCTCAGTACAGGCAGCAATGTCTGTGTCAGGTTTCCCAATACATGGAAAAACAGCTATGGCCTGAACCTGGCAATGCCATAACCTACAAACAGATTAATACCTCTGCCTGCTTGCTATCCTGGGGCTTGCAAATAGCTGAGCATCTCTTCTTCAGCTCTCTTTTGTATACAAGAGGAAAATTTGGTATTAAGAACTTTATATGCAGCTGTAAATGTGTCATCTTGAGATCTTGTATTGAGAAGAGCTCGATTATTTTTTACACAGTTCACATCCTTGCACCAGGAGCACAGGCTCTTCATTGTGGGGCCCAGAAACATGGTTTCTGAAGGTGAATTCTAAGCATTTTGTTATTTCCAAGTATCTTCAAAGTTCAAATTAAGAACTTCAATACATTGTTTACCATATGGTCTGCTTGCAAAGATTTAGTCACACAACCTCCCTTTCATAGCCAACACATTTTCAAAGCTAGGTGGACAGGCAAAAAGAAGAGATAAGTGGAGCAGACACACGCCCTTGTTTCTTGATAACAACAGAAGTTTATAAAGGCCTTGTTAGGATACAGCAAGTAACTCAGGTGTGAAGTACGGGGCTGCCAATCTTCAAAGCAAGCCAAAGACAAATCTTAAAATTCTTACCTGAAGTTTTTTTATCAGTTAGAACATAAACATAGCTTTAAATTCAGTCCTGTAGTATCATTAGGCACCAGTTATATGATCAACATTCCAAGTTAAAAGAAATCATTTTAAGCTAAATTTGCCCCTTGCAATTTATGGTGACATTATAGGTGAAATAAAGGACTACTGGCTGCTTCAGGAAACGCAAGTACACTTTAATCTCAATTATTAATAGCTATCTCTTAATTAAAAAGTTATATTCTCAAATTCAGAAAAGAAATTTCTAATGTATACTAAAATAATACTAAATATTAAACTAAAGACAAAGGAATAGTAGACATTTTACTTTTTTGGTATATATTGTACATTAATTTTAGTTTTGCTCAGTTTTATAGCAGGATCCTCCAATGTACTGTAGCTGCTTTAATTCAAGAAGTAAAAAGCACAATAGCCAAAAATAAGAAGTCTATTGATTCACAGCAGTTGATTCTGAATATGAAGTGAATCAATATAGATTTGAAAAGCTTTTTTTTAAAAAAAAAAAAAAAAAAGCAGAAACCAAAATAATTTTACATGAGATTACAGGCCTCTCAACTTCAGGAAAGAGATCTTAATAGAGCTGCTTAAGTAATAATTAAAAAAAATCATATGAAAGAAATTTTAGGCGAGAAGAGATGATTCCTATTCCTTAAGGATGACTTGGTAACAAAAAAACAAGATCACCTACACATCATTCACTGGTTTTGAGACCAAAAAAGATTTGTATATGTATCCGATAAAATGGACTTGCTGTGCATACTTAAAAAAAGCAATTATGGTATGAATGCAAGAACTGGAACAACAGAAAGAAGGGGCTTTTTAGGTAAGCAGTCACTAAATCATTGAAAAAGACAGCTAAAAAAAAAGAGAGAAAGAACTTTGAAGCAGCCAGTGAATTTAAAACTATGGTCGCATTTTTACAGATAATTAACCGAGTCTAAAGATCCTGTTTCACATTTACAATAGCAGTAGTACCACATTTACCCAGAAAAACTAGCACAACAACTTTTCCATTGTATAAGCCAAGGAAAGAGGCTTCTCATCAGACTTTCAGTCCTAATGCACAGACAGTAGCAGAAAAAGTAGAAAACCTCATGAACACTGACTAGAAAAGCCTGATGATGCAACTCAGATAGTTTTCATGCTGCAAAGCCAGACAAGTTTATATCCTTCTAAATTAAGCAGTAAAAGACAAAAAGTGTTAGGCTTCTCTATTTTAAGAAGTCTGACCAATTTGCTTCTTCACTTTACTACCAACACACAGAAGATCTCTCACTTCATATGAGGCATAGCCATGTGAGAAGAGAACAGTTTAAACACAGCACAGACACATGACATCCCTTTAACGATGTCAAGGGAGTTAACTTTAGCTACAATAAATCAGACCACAGAATCTGGGAAAACTACACTAAGGGGCACAAGCCATCCTCTTGATTCTTTGTGCCTATTAAAAAAAAGCACAAAATGAGCAGATTTAGGTCAGCCATCCTGCAGTAAACACAGCTGAAGGAGCAGGAGGAATTCAAAAGCTGGAAAAACAATGGTCTCTGGGAATAAAAGTATTCTTAGATTAACAACAGAAGATAAACTCAAGCCTGACAACTGCCATGTTCTTCTAAATTATTCTCACCCAAAAGAAAAAAAAAAAAAAAAAAGCAGTGTATAATCTAGTAGGGTGTATGCAGAGCCAAGTCAGGAAGGTCCAGCTAAACAAATGATAACAATACTCTGAAGACATTTCTCTATTTTTAGCAGGACATATGATTAGTACTATTACCTAACAGTAGAGTAAGTACAAAGAAGCAGTTTAAGCCATGCCAATTTGAGTTAAACTCATTGTTTAAAGCAAGAACGTGATTAAAACTGTTCTGATGGTCCTGTGGCTACTATTAAGAGGAAAATTCTCTCGGACCAAAGATGAGAGACTAGTACAATACAGCTGTCAACTCAGTCTATCTCAAAATTAGCAACTTCTCTGAGGATTCATAGAATACTTAGAACAGGTTTTTTATTATACCTGCTAAAACTAACTTGTACATGAAGTTAAATTAGTTGTCTACTATAGCAAAAATTCAAGTAAGTCATATATTTCCTGTGATGGAAGATCAATTTTCAAAAACTTCCTCAGAACATCTTCCAAAAAAGTTCAAGACATGAATGAACTTCTGAACTTTGAGGTCTATGCTTCCTTTTAAGCTAAAGCATGCAGGCTTGTACTTGCAAAACACTCCACTCCTGAGTATCACGCTGCATCTGATCATCATGAGGTACTATCGTAGCTGGCCTGATGTCATCTGAACTACATAACAAAGTAGTAGTGTCTAATGAACAATCATGACCAAACATCGGGGAAAAGAAAATTACATTCTTCCAAGTTTGCCCCTTAGCCCTGCTCTAAATAGAAAACATCTGATAATCAATCTAGCCTTGGGCTCACTGCTAAATTTCAGCACAAGCTAACAGTTGTTTGTGGGCACAGTAATACACAGCTGCGGAGAGGGTTAGGAACAGCGGTAACAGTTGCTCACAACCATTATAGTACTAAAAGTCTTTTGGGATGTTGAAAAGGTTGATAGACCCATTGTAAGAGCAAGTGTGCCCTTTTTTAACTGAAGAAAAGTCCACCTCAGCCTCAGAAGTGTCCCGTGCTTCCTTTGCTTCCCTATGAAGATGTAACAGTAGAAGAGCCACAATCCTCTCTTGGTTCCCCAAAAGCCTTCTGCAGCCAAAAGATTTCCAAAACCAAGATCCCACAACAGTTGGGATCAGTATAATTGGCTAGCAGGATCTTTTCCAAGTAGAAAGGGAAAAAAAAAAAGTTTCAGCTATACAACTCAAATACCAAGCTCTGCTTTGTATCTCTCCTGCAATTCTGGCAGTGCAATGCTGGAAAGCAAGTGAACCAGATTGACTTTGTCAGGCCAGGGAAGGGGAGAGTGACACCAAACAGATGCCTGAAATTTAGCAAGACAAGACATCCTGTAATTAATTTCAGGATGCACAGAGCAATGTATTTTGAGATTTTCCAAGGATGCCTCTTGATATAGGAAACACATGGAAAACTAGAAAGAGGCGAACAACCTGAATGGTTTAGTGTCAGCATCACTCTGCAGCCTTAGATATGCTACCTAAAGTGGTCAATGTATTTTGAGATTTTCCAAGGATGCCTCGATATAGGAAACACATGGAAAACAAGAAAGAGGCGAACAACTTGAATGGTTTAGTGTCAGCATCACTCTGGAGCCTTAGATATGCTACCTAAAGTGGGTAACTCCTCTCCCCTCAGAGAGGACCCTCCCCTCATTTTACATACACACCTAGAGTACAATACAGACAAGCACGCACCTGAAAAATATTATTCTTTTAAATATGTTAGGGTATTGAAGATATTAAAAAGAAATTAAAAGGCACATAATTTTGTGCTAATCCTTTTGTGACCAAGAGCCAAAACAGTATGCCAAAATAGTATTCAACGACCAAAACCGCATGAACCTTACCTATTTTTGTCCCAAATTTTATGCCACCTCCTTTTCCTCTGCTTTCCTCATGTCCTGATTCACTCACTGCCCCTTCCCTATAATGACAGTTGCATTTTTCTCCACATCTCTTCTCACCTGGACTGTGAGGACGCCACCTCTCACCATCCCTCCGTGACCCAGCTAGTCGCCAGCCTCCATCATCATCTTCCCCATTTTGTTCCTCCCTGAAGATGCGCCAGTTCTCGCTCTCAGAGCGTATAAACTCATGCTTCCTCCCCGTTGTTGCTGTCCCACCTTCCTCAAAGTTTGGTCTCACTGCAAAGAAAACACACACCGGTGAACGTGTGTCCTGTCTTTAGGAACCTAGAAACACAGGGGTTTAAATCTTGCTCCCTTAAGAGGCCAAAATGCATCAGAAGTAAATGATGATAGGAACCTAGGAGAGAAACAAAAGTTCATGGAAGGAAGGAAACATACGACAAAGACAGATTTAGGAAATCCCTCCACATTCCTACATACTTCAGGATGGAAGACTGAGGAAAAAATTAAAAAAGAAAAAAACAAAGCATACAAGAAGTTATAACATGGATAGGAAAGAGAGAGGAGGAAGAGATGACAGTTCAAAGAGACAGCGGGAAGCACAAAAGGAAAGAAGCCGAACTGTGCAGAGAGAGAGAATAAACTGTTATACCATGAAAAGTATCGCGCTAAAGGAAAATAGGCATACAGTAAACTGTAAACATTACACACATTAAAAAACATAAACCAAACATATTTGCTACTTCTGTAATAAAAAGAATATGAAATCTATAATCCAATACAATGTACAGCATTCTTGAAATGTTTTAGGAAAGTCTGAAAATTCAAAGTAGGATTAAGGATTAAACAAGAAAAACATAGTAGTGTTAACATTACCCTGTGAATCCATCTTCTGGAGAGCCAAGATCAGCATATTAAGAGTTAGAAGCTACTACATTCGAGCTCAAGCGCAAGTCTAACAGAAGTTTAGGAGACACGATAGCCTTTTAGTTCCTAATTTACATTAAGTTATATTTAAGATAAAACATATAAAATCCTCAAGCAACACTATCACAAAAGGATGATGCAAATATTTTTAGAAAAAGAATTCACATTATACACCAGTAACTCACGTTAGCCATACATACTGCTTTCTCTGTTGATTCATCCTGACAAAGATACACCACCACTGAAATAAGTGGTAGTACCAGCTTCGGGACTTCTGGATTGTGTATTTCTTTAAAGATGTTTAGCTGAATAGCACCAGAATTCTCACAGAAGCCATGGCAATGACACTTTGCTGTTACTATTAACCACTTAACCTGAAATTGCGCGGTTTTCTATTAAAAAAAAGTATTCAAGTACTAGAGAAGGGTATACTTAATTTTCCTTCTTAGAGTCTTAAAACCCAAAAATATAAGATTATATTTGGCAAAGATTATATATAGTATGTCTACTTGCTTAGACAGGAAAAACAAAAGAAAGCCTGACTATACACTAAGATTCCAGGTGTGGAAAGTGACATTTTTAAGAATTTCATTTAGGAAGGATGGGAGATTGCATTCCCCTTTCTTCACACCATGCAGCTTTTTCAGTCAATGAAAAAATGAGGAAACAAAGTACTTGAACTTCTATGGCACATCAAACCTCTGTTTAGAACTCAGAAATTCTTCCTACATAGAAATACTGCACTCTAGAGACTGGAAACACACACTTTGGACTTTGCATATATCTTGCAGACATAGCAACATCCCTTCTCCACCTCTCAAAACACTGGAGGGAATAAAAAAAAACCAAAAAAACAAAAAAATCAAAACACACCTTTCTCTTTCTCCAGCTCAAAATTTTCCACAGAATATTGTTTTAAGAGAGTGACTACAGTGAGAGAGTACAGGTGGAATTCAATCCATAGTACAAAATCCAAGATGTTTCCAGTTTCCCATGCTCCAGGTTCACATGAGATAATCCTTTTACCACTTTCAGAGCAACAAGTTTCTACAAGAATTTTCAAGATGGCAAGGCCATTGATCTGTCAAGTAGACAAGACAGGCAAGAAACACCCCAATGTTTAAGATGCAAGAGTTCTTTCACCTTGATGACTACTTGAGGACCTCAGAAAGGTAACTGGAATACCTTCCTCTTACATTGTTTCTACATAAAGAAAGAGCTAAAGCACACTGGCTAATTCAAAGTACAACATCAGTATCAACAGGCAATCTCAGCTATGAAGCCTAACATAACCCAGATACAAAATTAGTTCATTGAAGGGCACATCTAGCTAAAGACCACTTTGGTACTTGCTGGGCTTTAAGAACAAAAAGCATAAACCAGGGTATTTTGGGAAGTCACTGGTGATACTGGCTCCAAATAAAACAAAATTACTGGAGACACTCAACTTCCTTCATTTGGTAGGTGCAATATTGGCAAATTTACTTATCTGGAATGGATAAATCTTCACAGACAAAGGTCAACAACATTCTGTTTTCTCATGCTTCACAGAAAACAAAGGAAGACAACAAGATAGACAGAAAAACTAAGTCTGGGAAACATACAGTTTCTTCATTTTAGATCTCTGAAAAATGTCTCAGAGAAGAATGTAGCAGGAAGCGCAGGGAAGCCTCTCGGTATTGCTCCTTGGGCGGGCTTTGCACTGTAGAAAACTGGGGAACAGCTACAGAGCCAAATCAGCTGAAAGTAAAACACAGAGACAGAGGCCCAGGAGAGAGCTACAATCCAACAGACCAGAGGAGCCTAAGACCTAGACGATAAGGAATATGCCTCATCCTTTCTGAATTTACTTTTAAAATGCTACAAAAAAAAAAGAAAACTGTAATTTTTTCTTATTCTGCAGCACAAGACACTCATTTTTCCTCACTAAGACAGTAAAAAGGGACTCAATTTGCTATTTTGAGACTAGAAAAATATTATTTTTAGAGACGTATTTAGCCTTTTCATAAAAATTAACAGCTATTACCTGACACTCATTCAGTAACATTAATTCCAGAGATTTTAGACTCTTACCAATTAATAAAAAAAGATGTTATTTCTTTCCACTGTTATTAAGGTCAGTAAAGATTCTAGAGACTGTTCTTTAACAGTGGCAAGCCATCAACCCAGAGGCTCTGTTCTGCTCTTCCAAAAAGATCTGGGGGGGGGGGGCGGGGAAGAAGGAAGGTTATCTAAAGAATATTGTGAAGTCTACTTTGCCATGGAATATCTGTACATTCTTAGCCCCTCTGCAGCTAAATACATGCTACAGGTATATACCCAAGACAACTGGGGTTTTTGTAGTCCGACTAAGACAGCTGATCTTGCTCCCAAAAACTGAACTATCAAAGTCAGGTTTTGTATTTTGAATTTGCAGAAAATAGCATCCCCATTTGCTGCTGTGGGGTTTGAAACACACATCTCTACAGGTGACAAAACATCAAACGCTATCTGCAAAGATCAGACACAAGTGGAATCCTGCCTCTTTGATTTTTAAATTCTACAGCATTAGAAATCTAAGAAACAAGAAAAGAATCAATTATAAGGGGTCAGTATTATATTCATCTGAGGTTGCTATCAGTGGTGATTCTGAAACCTTCCTAAACACAGCAGCACTCCAGTGTGTCACATCAGGTGACTGTTCTGATGACACACTTCAGTGGAACTAAGAGAGAAAACGTAGCATACCATGACAGTTAAGTTTTCTGGTACAAGGACACCATAGCAAGCGATATTCAAAGACAGGAAGGTGTTTGTCAAAACAGATCTGGCATTAGATGATCTTTAACATTAGATGGACCAGATAAGAAACTAGTTGTTTACAAATATAAACCAGTGACAGGTTAAGAATGAGAAAAATCAAGTTACCCAAGTGACAGAAAGACCATGACAAAACTATATATAGGAATACTCCTACATCTTGCTTATAAATTCAAAACTTCCAAAATCCTAGCGTATGGTCTTTGCAAACTGCTCCTGGACTTGAGAACACTCATTTCAGCTGAAATGACTTAGCTCAGAGAGTCAGTATTTGGCAATGTTTTAAGGATGAAAAAAACTAAAAAGCAATCTATGGTTTTGCCTTGGACTAATTGACTGGACTTCCTGAAGAGAAGGAGCAGTAAAAGGGCACCTCTGTTCAAGTCTGTCACAAAGCCAGCAACGATGTTTACAGAAAACTTCAGATAGCGCCTAGTAGTATCCAGCCAGAAAAGCCTGCAGCTGTGCAACACTGAGCTGAAGGGAGATTAACCGTGAAGAACAAGACTGGGATTCTGGGACATAGCCCCGTGGCAACACAGTTATGAAGAGGACTTACTAACAGAATGGCAAGTAACTTCTGTCCTCCATGCTGTCAGTCCACATTTCCTATGACATGCTCACTGTTTGGAGAGAATAAACAGGAAAGCGACGACTGACAGCAATACTGTTTCCTCTAAAGAGGGGGAAACTAGGAGAGTCTACTAAGCACTTTGATGTGCTCTCTTCTTTCTGCTGCATGCTACACACATCCTCAAGGAGAGTATAAAAAGAAAAACTAGTGTTTTTAAGGGAATTCAAATCACTTTGCCTAGATGTGTAATTTTGTAGCTCATTTTACAGAAGAATAAAACAAATGGTCTTAAGAAGATGTTTCTAATGAAAGACTACCTTCTCATTAGGACAGAATTTGACATGGAAGGGACACTATAGGAATAAGCGACTCACTCGTAACTAAAGTCAGTGACAGAGATCAGAAGTTCTGATGCCCTTTTCTAGCTTCACATTTCCTCTCTCCATAAAAATCTCAATCTCAACAGTAGGTCTCAGAGACATACTACTCAAATAACACACTATTTTTTTGCTAAATTGAACATTATCCACTGTCATGAGTATGGGTGAACCAGTACATTCAAAGGAATTAACCAGAGTTTACTTCCATAACCCACACCTGGAAACCACATACTGTAGCTACCTCATCTGCTGTTAGATGTTCAATCCATTCAGTTGAATCAGATTAGAAAACCTGTGACCAGACACCATATGCTTTCTACTGCACAAAATACAGTTTGTAAGAAAATACTGCTTGTGGGGGGAAAAAAAAAAAATCCTACTTGTCAATAAAAAAGGCTGTCTGCAGTGGAAGTCAACTTTGCTGCAGTATAGAGAGAAGGGTTAAGGACAAGTCACATTGCCCTACAGGCTTGCCATACTGGTGAGAGTCCCCTTGCACTACATTATTCGCCCTGGTTCTGAAGGTCACAATATGCCTATCACATTTTAATACGTGTTCAGACACAGCACCGAAAAATGTTCCATACTAATGAAGCAAAGAATTAATGTTTTGCAATTTAGGGTTGGAGGGAAGGTTAAATGAAAAAAATTAAATAAAAAAAGGGGAGGATTTTGTTTCCTAAGCAGGAAAGTCTACATTAATAATTTTCCCAGCAGGCCTTCAGTAGTTTTACTGCAAACAACCACAGCCTTTGTTTCGCAGATCCTCTTACATCTGAGGTTCGATCAAAGCCATCAAATCAGCAGCTCACCAAGGGGGAAAAAAAGTGTGAAATACTACTGCATTACAAAGCTGTCCTCAGACTTCAGTTTAGTAGTGCAGCATGCTGACCACTCTGCGTGGTTGTTCAGCTAAAACATTTTCCCTAAATAACTCTTCTCATTTAATAAATGAGAGAGAAAATTTCTTACGTGAAAATCATATCCTTTACTGCATGGAATCGGCAACCCACCTAATCTGCATTGTTTCATTCCTAGGCTTTAGCAAAATCCTGTGATTAATTCCATGTTTTCACAAAGGAGCAATGTGGAGATGGAAGAGAAGTGACCAGATCCACATCTTCTGACCAGCATTAAGCTATAGTTCAGCAACAGCCTCCAGAGACCATAGGCTGCACCATTAGCTGCAGCCCACCTTTCTGTTTCCGCCAACACTCAGGAGCTCAGGATCTAATGAGAAGAGGAAGAGGTGACACTAGACAAGCAGCAGTGAGACACAAGAGTTTCTCTTTTCACCTAAACAAACACTGGTTGACACTTAGTCAGGGAGAAGTATGGGAGAACAGTGTGTGTTTTTCAGCAGCAATATAGGAACTTCTTCCATTTGGCTTTTCCAAGGGAATTTTTGCCTTTTCAATTTTCACATAAAACTTTAAGATTATACAAACCTAAAAATGATCTTGATTAAAGAGGTGAGGGGGAAGGGCACCCCTTCTCCAAGTAAGTGTTTGAGGATTTCTTCTTGGCTGCTACGGGTTTGTGTTGGGTAAAGAAACCCTCCTAACAAACCAGCATTCTTTTCCACATGATCAGAGCTAACCGGCCCCCCTGCAGGCAAAATGACCAATCAAATCAGTTTCAGATGAAAACCAACCCCCCCCCAGCACTATAAACACAGGAATGAGACATACAAACCCATTTTTTAAATTTTTTTTTTTTTTTTTAAAAAAGATCTCTACCAACCACTTGTGGGAAGTTTCTTGCCAGTGCTGGGACCAACACACAAGAACAGCCTAGTACCTCTCCCGGAGCCCAGGCAGCCTCCTTCTCCTGCACACAAACCCTTCAAAGACTGGTAAGTACATTTAAAAAAAAAAAAAAAAACAACCCCCTTTTTTTTTTTCTTTTTTCTCATTGTATGATTAGAAATTGTTCTGTCATTTTGTAATCAAAGAAGTCAAAGTTGTTTTCAGGGCAGTTTTATTTCTAAAACTTGCTAAATTGAGTATCCCCTTAAACAAAATGGTTTCTGATTTTCTGCCCCCTGAAAAAGAAAATATTGTCTCAGATGACCATAGTCCTAACAGCATACAGAGCAAAAACAAAGTCATCATGCAATATTTTTTAAGAAAGCCTTCAAGATAAACAGTGCTGGAAAGACTCTGCACCTCCCAGCAAACAGGGAGCACCTGCAAGCCTACAGCTAAGGTAGCTGGGTGTTACCTAGCTGAGTGTTATGAAAAAGTCATCCTCACCTTCTTGTTGCATTCATCGTAACTCAACATTTAACTTCAGTTCCATCACAAATTAAAGAAATGAACTTCACCTCTTCAAGTCTGCTTTTATAATTTCTAATTATATGCCTTTAGTTACTTTCAACCAATGCATTCTGACTGTGCTTATGAACATGTTGTTGTGAGCTAGCAGTACTGCTCAGGAAACCATGCCCTGGCATCAAGTACAAACTACGACATCCTAGAAAACTCATTCTACATAAGCCATTAGGGAGCCTGCATCACATAGGGAAGGACTGCTCTTCAAAACAGCACGTTCTTAAAAGAAAAAAAAGCAGAAAACTTCCGTTGCTACAGCCTTACATCAAATATCCGCCCTCCTAACTCTTAAATTTACTTCTCCATTAACGATACTTAATTTAGCATTCAAGTTTTTCTGTAAGGATTTAAAATATATTAGCATATTTTAAAGCCTTAAAATATATTTAAGCAAAGTCTTGGTAGAGCTTTTCTGCTTCTCTAAAGACAGACTAACTGTTCCATTCAGATGTTAATCCATAATCAACAATTAGGGTTCATATGCATCCCCACAGTATTTTCAGCATGCTGTACTATGTGAAAATACATTGCACACAGTTACACGCATTACAGATGTCCCCAAAAATCAAGTATATAAGCAGCCTTGCTTTCTGTACGATGAAAAAATCCCATACTCTCCCATTTTACCAAAATTTGGGGGTTTTGTGGGTTTGGGGTTTTTTTTGTTTTTAAAGTGCATACAGTAGTAAACTGTCACAGAAGGTCAAAAGTACAAGCTCTTGCATCCTGTACTTGCTCTGAAAAGTATGACTTGGGCTAAAGAAATTAAATTCCCATTTTTACAAGACATATGTAATAAGTCCTAAAAATGGTAATCTTAATTCTGCAGACTACTTGGAAAAAAACAGTTTTGTGACAAACTATTCCCATTCATCTCAATGAGGCATTAGCTAAAAAAACCTGAAGGACAAACATGTTTAAAATTTTAACTATCCAACAGCTGTAGCATAAGCTTTCAACCAAAGCAGTTATTCTAACTGAATTACTTCCTATGTTTCTAAGACTGCCCCCTAATGTAAGTTATATGATCCAATCACATCATCAATACTGAAAAAACCTTCATTTCCTAATGTTAGTGTCAAAGAAAGGATTGCCATTCACTCTAAAAATAACAATACTGAGAATTCTAATAACATGAAAGTGCCTTAAAAAAAATCATAAACAAGTTTGCTCTTGTCGTAAAGTGCAGAGGCAGCAACGTATCTGAACGATCACAGTTTAGAGAACAGAGATGATGTTTAAATCCAAAACTAGTATAAGATTACACGGACTCAGGTCAAGTAAAGAGGGGACGAACGCACTCCCAGAGGGGCATACCAGCATCACCTGGGTCCTAATACATCTTCAAATTATGCTACGGCTGTAAGCAGCTTTTGCAGTTACTCCCAGCAAACAGCAGGTCCTCCCCAGTACTTCGTTGTCATAATGAAGTGGTGCACTATGAACTAGCTCAAATCCCTTCCAAGGTCAATTAGAACAGATTTTGTTAAGAGTAGAAGTTGCGCAGGTAGCACAGCCGATGTCTCCCGTGAACACAGTTCCATGCAAAGGCATTCAGGCTCCTAATACGGTTACAGGTGCATTAGTGTACTGAGCTGAAAAAGGGCTGGAAGTGTCACTTTAAATGCCTTCAACTAAGGTGGCAAACAAAAAGAAAACAAAGACACTGCTGCAAATGAGTCCCCCTACAATTCTACCAGTCTTAACAGCCGAGCTTCTGCTGTCAAGGGAAAGGCTAAGCAAGAGGAAAGAAGAGGAAAGCAACATGGTGACATGAAGCAGCAACGTAACAAAGAGCTG
This sequence comes from Antrostomus carolinensis, assembly GCF_000700745.2. Taxonomy (NCBI): domain Eukaryota; kingdom Metazoa; phylum Chordata; class Aves; order Caprimulgiformes; family Caprimulgidae; genus Antrostomus; species Antrostomus carolinensis. The sequence goes on along the minus strand of NW_010316961.1, from coordinate 27,414 downwards.
TTACAACATAAGGAAGATGATAGCAATCAAAAAGGCAAAGTGTGGGAGATCAATGTGCTGGATCATGAATTTCAGAAATGCAAGCAATATCCTAGAGCTGTAACACAAGGTTTTATCACACATAAATCACTAGCTAGCCAGGTCAGTTTAGAACCTGTCCAACTACTAGGAAAAGGGAAACTGTGACTTTGATTGAAAAAGGTAGAACTCACCCTACCCTGACTTTTCTTAGAAGAGGGTATAGAAGAAAGAAGCCAGAATGGGAGACAATGACAGTTAGGATATATTTTTTAAAAAGCTCAGAACCGATATACACCCTGGAGTAGGTGATAACCATTTAATTTTCAATAGACTGGAAACAGGAAGGATTAGATACACTGAATGCATAATAAGAGACTGGTCAACATGTCAAAAGAGGTTTAGAAAAGTAATTTCTGACAGTTCCTGTCTTTCCAGTCAAGGGCTATCAGCTGGGAGATGGAGGGAGAAGAAACAGCCCAAAGCTACAACAGTTTCACAAGCCAGGAACCAGGAAAAGCAAAACCAGACAAACAGCATAACATAAAAGTTAAGAAGAGATGCCATTAGACCAATCTGGATTAGAAACACAGTATGTATTTAGCAGTGGAGACAAGTATTCTCCAAAAAACAATGCAGAATTTTGGTTTTCAAGTCAAGGTTGAATGTCTTTCCTGAAATATACGCTATTTGAAACTAGGATTACTGCAGGACATCAAAGACTGCTGATCAGATGGTCCAAGTTGTACTTTACAACCTCATTAATTTAGCACTAACAAGGAAAGAAGGTTGGTTTGTTTGTTTGTTTGTTACTACAGTGGGCAAGGAAAGGAGTAGATAGAAGACAGTAATTCTTTTTAAATTCAAAGTCACATCTACTTTTAAGTCGGCTCCACTTTTGAGAGGACCAACCCTCCGGCTTGAGTAAACTATTTCTGACAGGGCAGTTACTCTTTTACCTCTTATTCTAAACCAACTGCATTGGTCTCAGAGCCTATTTGCAGTTTCTTATCCATTTCTCCCACTCTAAGAAGCGGAAGCTTAGTGACTCCTAAAGCCATCAACTGCTTTTGGAAAAAAACCCAAAACAACAAAAAAACAATTTTTAAATTTAAGCTTACATACTTCTAGTGCTATTACCGTCATCAAATTAGAAACTTAATATTTTAAAAAGTCCTAGATAAGAAAAAAATCATAGGTCTATACCAAATGAGACCAGAGCAGTAACCTGGTTAACCTCAGCAGGTAAATTCCCCTGCCGGGAGTCTCAAGGAATAGAGACACAGGATTGTTGTGAAATAAGTACCTTCAAAATCTGTCAGTAATGGATCCTCTCCCATAGAAAAGATCCCAAACAACCTGATGGTGAACACTGAGTAAATTTTTTCAGAACTTTAAGTCAACATTAAGTGATTTTTCACCACCCTAGAAAGCTCCATCAACAAAACTGAGACCCTGCAACGCTGGTAACATTTTGCTCTACCTCTGCACTGCTCAAGCATGCTACCTTAGCATTGATGTGTGGAAGATCTGACGTGTAGCCAAGAAAAATGTACCACATTAAGAGAGAAAGAAAGACATACTTAATGTATGTAACAGTGTAGAAAAAGCTCCTGTCACTCATCAGTCATTATCAAATTCATTCTCACAGCAAACGTTTGTTTTGCAAACCCAAATTACTTGGGAGTCTGAGGCATATTTTGCCCTCAAAGTACCCTGAGAATTTGCACAAACACTAGGTTGTTGGCTTTAAAGAATGCATGAGGTTTATAGCCTGAGGCATTTTCTCTGTAAGTGTTCCCTAGTCAAACAAGGGAGTGCTTCTTGTGAGTAGTGCTTATTCTGAGATGATAAAACAAAGGTATTGTCCACAGCTCATTTTGAGCATGGTCCCCATCACCCTTCCCATTTTCCAGCTCCTTGAAGGCATCCAGAAGGGTTCTTCTAAATCTCAGCACAAGGACTCTGCTCTATAGACAAATCACTGATCATGTGGATCCTGAAGCATTTTAAATTGTATTCAGGTTACTGTAAATTCCATAACAGCTCAGCAATATGAAAACTACTATAGAGAGCTCTACAGCAGACCAAAGATTAAACTCAGATGAAGGAGAGGGGTTATGCTATAAACTGAATGGGTTATGATCAGAATCCCTTAAGAAAAATGGTCTGATACTGTTGACTAGGAGAATCTCAGAGAGCCCACTGTATTATTTGGCATAGGGAGTGGTTTTGTTCCTTTTAGGAGACATGAATTATGCAAATTGGAAAATAAAAGTGAGGGGAAAAACACCCAACTCCACTCAGGCCATCATCTACCTCCTTTGACTACAGCATAGATAGGAAAAATAGCTGGATGGTTCTGAGAACCTACAGAAGGAAAGAAAAATTAAAATCTAGCTAAATATTCACTGTGATGTCAATTCTCACACTTCACTATGCATTAAGCATAAGTAAAAGAGAATGATCTGAAACACAAAATTTATTAAATACACCATATATAGTTAAGTTACTATTTGCAGAATCTATGTGTATCTTCAAATAATCTTTTGTTCTATAAACAAGGTTCCTTGCAACCTTCTTGAAGTGGGTTGCACATGTTATGAAGTCCCTATTTTACATGAACCCCTATTTATTTTAATCTGTCCCAGGTGAACTTAAAACATTCACTATTTATAAAATTTATGGATTTGAGTGGCCAGTGTCTTTCAAAAGACACTCAAGATCTCTGACAAGTTTGGCAAGTTTCAAAGTTTAAAAGTAAACAAAGGAGCCTAGCATGTCAAATACCTAAAAGGATCCATTTTGCTTCCCACATTTGCAATTCCCATACACTTGCTGTCCTATTTTCTTATTTGGTCACTAATGAAAGATGCACTGCTTAGGCAGACTAAACTTCAAATTACATCACAGTATATTTTTCAGTATTTGTCTCCAGCCCTCTTTTTACCCAATCCTTACATAAACAACCTCAGACTCCCAGAAGCAGCTCTGCCCTGAATCCTGGGATTCTGCTTAACTGGACATGGTGGGTGCATACAGCAGTCGCCTCCTGAGCTAGGAAAGTCTGAACGGGCTCCTAGGTAAACCACAGCACTCCCCTAAAATGCATAAACATGTTAGAGAAATAACACAATAAACATAATTTCCATGGTACTATTATTACTAGTATTCATAACAGTATCAGTAAACTATTATACTCTGCTAAAAAGAAGTTACAAAAAGTCATATGATCAGACAAAATTCAGTTACTTTTCAGATACAGTATGCCTAACCCCATCCAACTCACTCCTAAAGAATTAAAGCATGTGACTCAAATATAAATTTAGGAAGGTAAAGTATGAAAGTTATATTTAAACAACTAAGCAGGGAAAATTTGAAAAGCAGTCAGATTTTTACACATAATCTTTTCTAGCAAAGTATTACCACAAACAGTGGTAAATTCCTCTCCAGGCTCCTGACTTAATCTTCTCTGGATTGCAATGTATAAGCCCTCCTTTGTTGGCTGCAGTATTTCAACCCCTGCTGATGTGTCAAAAACTGTGAACATTAGGCAAAATACAAATATGCTGCACTGTATCAGATTTTTTTCCTTTGTTCTATTTTCCAGAAGATGAGAACAGATACAATAGAGAGCAATAACACCAAATCCAGTGCTCCCCTCCTGACCCAAAGATACTTGAGGATGGTCACTAAGGATGGACACAGCACATTCCAGATGAATGGTGCCCAAGGAAAAGGCCTGGCATACCTCCGAGATGCATGGGGAATATTAATGGACATGCGCTGGAGATGGATGATGCTCGTCTTTTCCGCTTCTTTTGTCATTCACTGGCTAGTCTTTGCAGTGCTTTGGTATTTGCTGGCTGAGATGAATGGGGACCTGGAGCTGGACCACGATGCTCCACCTGACAACCACACTATATGTGTCAAGTACATCACCAGTTTTACAGCCGCTTTCTCCTTCTCGCTGGAGACACAACTCACAATTGGTTACGGCACTATGTTCCCAAGCGGGGACTGTCCCAGTGCCATCGCCCTGCTTGCAATACAGATGGTCCTGGGGCTCATGCTGGAAGCCTTCATCACAGGTAATCCTTCATATTTCATCTTGAGATGGAAGAGGTATAACAATCAGATTTAAGAAATGGAGCTAGAAATAAATAGTGATCATATTGATATCTGAAAGAATAATTAAGTCGGTCACTACAAGGAGGATGGGATTTCAGCTATGCAGTAGTAAAAGTTAAATACCTTTCATTAACAAAAGATATAAATTGGGTGATACCAAGATTTGAACTGGAGAGTTCTACTATTCATCAGTCAATACTTGTGGCAGCTCCCCACTTATCACTCTCAATCACTTATTTCTTATACCATTCTCTCTCCAAGTTTTTTCCATGGAATTACAATATTTAAAGTCAATTTGTTTTGATTAATAGTTTTAAGTGTTGGAGTATTCCTCACTACCCAATGCAATTAAAAATTTTTACAATGTTACAGCTATTTTAAGTTATTTAATTTTTTTAAGGTTTAAAGTATTTAATTAGACTTTTAAAATACACAGGTTCGATTACTGTGTATTAAGAAAGCTGCTCCAGTTGTACCAAGATCAGGTACTACTACCTACTACCAATTACAGTAAACTGGGGCAAGCTAACAGCTCTCCTTCCTACAGCTACAGTTCACTCTCCAAATATTAATAAGTGAACACAGTTTAGAAAAAGAAGCATATTAGGAAAGTTACACTTTTTAAACAAAAAATGGGTTAGCATGATGCCAGCCTAGTAGTTTTCAAACATGCAGGCTGAGGCTAGAAAGATCATGTCCACTCAAGCCTGCTGCTGTTCCTTTGGTCTGTTTCACAGAGCTCAGAGGCTGCAGGGAACCAACCCAGGCACGGTGCTCGTATTCACTTTGATCTTTTCCATGATGCAGGTGCTTTTGTAGCAAAGATTGCCCGACCAAAGAATCGGGCATTCTCCATCTGCTTCACCCGCTCTGCTGTGGTGACACACACCGAGGGAAAGCCGTACCTGAAGTTCCAGGTGGCCAATACACGCTCCAGCCCACTGACCAGTGTCCAGATTTCTGCTATACTTTACCAAGAACAAGAAAATGGGCAGCTGCACCAAACAAGTGTTGACTTCCACCTAGACAGCATTACTTCAGACGAGTGTCCTTTTTTTATCTTTCCACTGACCTACTACCATTCAATCACTCCATCCAGCCCCCTGGCTGCTCTCCTCCAGAGAGAAGCTGCTCACCATTTTGAGCTGGTTGTCTTTCTGTCAGCTGTGCAGGAGGGCACAGGAGAAATGTGTCAAAGGAGAACATCCTACCTCCCCTCAGAGATCATGCTGTACCACCGCTTCGCCTCCGTGCTAGCCCGCAATGCCAAAGGTGAATACCAGATCAAGATGGAGAATTTTGACAAGACTATTCCTGAACTCCCAGCTGTGGCTGACTCAAAGAGTCCGAAAAGGACTGACAAGGAGATCCGCATCAATGGACAGCACGTCGACAGCTTCCAGCTCTCCGAGACTGGCCTCACAGAATAGAGAGAACAGACTTTGAACTTTGTGCTTTTTTAATTATTATTACATTAAACTTTCAGGTTCCATTTACAACCTTCCTTCCTTGCCTACCCTGCCATCTTCCAGTGATCTTTCTCTTGTACTCCCAGCCTTGTGATTACAACATGATAAGTAAAGAGAACTCATGTGCCCATGAAAGCTGAGGAATTAACCACTCCGGACAAAGTCAAGTACAAGAAAGCCAGTACTAATTCTTGGAAATTAAAAGAGCTACCTGCTGAATTCAACAGACTATGATTAAAGCCACACTGACCCTGAAAGAAGAGACCTTCAAAACTCCCAAAGGTGACCAAAACCATAATTAAGCTGTTTGTGACAAAATGGATGACAATACAAAAGAAAAATCTCAGTCAAACCAAATATGGGGTCATTAGTTCTGGGATAAGCAACTCTGTTCATCCAAGACCCTAATTTTTCTGTTCTCTTAACTTTTTGGGATACAGGGTTGTATCAGATGGCTGAATTCACTGTTAGAAAGTACTGCCGATCTCTCAAGGCAGTGAAAAGCAATCCTCCTGTGCTTATTAAGCAAAACTGTAAATACTAACTGTAGTTCTTCATTCTGCCAAATAAGAGGAGAAAATCTCATCTCAGAACAGGCCTATGAAGACACTATAAAAAAAAAATCTTGATGTATATAACAAATGCTGCAGTGCAAGTTTTTTCGTATTTGGAAACACTGAATAAATTATTTAGCAGTGGAAAACAGAGTATTCTAAATGAAATAATGTTATCTTTTTTACAGGACCATACATTCCACATGTTCTCCCATTCATGCTGCTTGTCTCAAGTAGATTTGACCCAGAAGGATGCACTATATACATGAGAAGTAGAACTGCATCCATTTATATTTTATGCTTTATAACATCAATATTTGCCTGTACACACAGCAAAAAAATATTTACAGAGACACTTGAATCAATTTTAAAATAAAAAATTAAAACAAACTGTACATGAGACTTTTGTATTTAAGTGCCTCATAAACCTACTGCAATTAAAGACATTGTTCTGAAGCTCTTAAATTATTTAGGAAGCTAAAGGATACACAGAATGATGGATAATTATTTCCAAGCTCTCCACAAAAGCAGTGTCTATTATGTGTTCATACTTGAACAGTCAAGTTCAAAATAAAGTTATCTTTCAAAGGTAAAAGGCTTTCCCCAGAAACCAAGATGGCATAAATATCAACTTTCATTGACAACAGCATAGCACACTACCAAACATGCTTCCTTTTAACTTCAGCAGCAGCAAAAATGGTCTGAAGCTATCTGATGAGATCCCATTTAAATTAATTCTTCTCAAGCTCCAAAACACTTCAATTTAGTGTGTTCACATCCCAGAAGAGGTTAAGGAAAAAAGCTACTTTTCAAGGAAAGGGAACAAGGCAGAAGGCCCATGTTTTCATTGCAATTCAGCTCTAGTTCCAAAATTGTTCTAGTATTCCCTCCATACATGCCAGACCTCAGACAGATTTGGTTTTATTACAGATAATTAAAAAAATCTCAAAATCTCTTTTTCATAAAAAGCTATTTCTAATTTCAGTTAACATCTAATCAAAGTGCAGTTTTTTACCTCATCTGGTTTCTGAATTACTTGAGACTTTACAGTTGTCCTGTTTTTTTAAATCATTTTCTATTTATAGATTTGGTTTAAGAGGGGGTACAGCAGCAATTATAAAGAAAAAATATGTTTAGTATACACTAAATACAATCTTCAAATATTACATTTTGGAATGTAAAGCTGAAGAATGCTACAGAAGCAAGTTAAATAGACAGACATGACTGCAGTTATTTCAGAACAGCTGCAGAACAAGGGGTAGACAAAACACCCCTATTGCTTTTACAGTTCCAGAGAATTGGTGAACCATGGATGTCTTATGAAGTACTGGAAACATGCCATGACCCAAATTGGACTACAAGCCTAGAAAAATTGCTAATGGCTCTGATGCAACAAAACTGCACTTTACACTGTGATTAACATTGCAAGAGCAAGCTGGGGATGAACTTTCTTTGGATGCACTTCTTGCTAGTGAGGTAGGAGAGAAAAACAAGCCAGGTAAAGGAAAGTGCGATTCAAAGAAATTAATAATCTTTTTTATAGTCATCTCAACACCCTTTTTATAATCAAGACGTCTTAACCTAATAAAAAAAAATTCACATTAAGCAGAACTCAAGTAAGTTCCACAACTGACTAAATGTCTTGTTTAATCTACAATACAATTATTTACTACCAGTGTGTAATTGCTGGTAACTAATCAAATTCCCTCAGCTATTAAGCTAGTATTAGTCAAGGGGTTGCACAGAAAATTAAGCAGCTTTTCTGCAGTTCTAAAAGGCAGCCATGATCAAGAAAACAACTTGCTCAGTTTCTTTGCTAATGGCCTCAGCCTTCCAAAGCTATTTGGGTGCTCAATGAAGTCTGTCAGAACTGTGACAATCTGCAACAGAAACTCACAAATACTTTGTGCATCTGCCATTTGCATACTGAAAGTAGGAACAGATACTGTTTATGTTAAGAATCAAATGCAAACTTGCAAACTGTTGTGAGCACTGAAAAAGCAATCATTAATTTTTAAGAACAGCATACTGATCATATTTGAGAAGTAATTCTTTGTTGAAGGTCAATTACTTTTTTAATTTCATGATTTTTAATTGAAGGGTTCTTACACTGTCATCCATTGGATCTTTTATTAATTCTGTAACGTGATCACCCAGAACAAAGAATGTGAAAAAGCTGGCAACTCAGTAAATTATGTAATTTGAGGCTGATGGAAGGCCCTACAAAAGAACAATAAAAAATGGAAGCATGATAAAGTTAAAGAATAAAAATCTTAGATTAAGGAGTTTAACCAGGGTAACAGGAACCAATATATGCATCCGCTAAAGCATGTCAGCCTGGATTATAAACTGCACATCAATTCACTCCTTGATCTTTCTGCTTCCACTGCTTTGTGTGGCACACTAGTGCTCGTTATTAATGTGGGACTCCTTTTGGCACATCTATATCCCTATCTCACACTCAAAATATTTTGTCACTGGAAAGCCTTTACATAACAGTAACAATTTGTTTATTAATCAAGGCTCGAGTCAAAAGAGATCAACACGTTCTGTTAGTATTTTTGCACTCTCCACCTTATTTCTCTTTGAAGGTAAAGAGAAATAGTCCTCCCCTTATTGGGACATTAACATAGTGACACACAAACATACATTACTATTGTTAAAACAATTATTTTGTATTAAAACTTAAGAAACTTTGCAGATCCCTTGCCTCTATCATATTGTGCTACAGAGCTTTTAGCCAAATAAGATCAAACTAGAAGAGAAATAGAACAAGAAACTTAAGAGGAGCAGCAATCAGGTGCTATAGAAATTTTAATTATTTGAGAATAAGCACAGCATCCCTCACAGTGAACCAGGACTTCCAAAAAAGCACACAGGGACACTGTCTTCTCTAGAAAATGGTTAACAGGAGATGCATTCCAAAGTCCTAATCACTAGTAGTTGCTACAAACAAGACACAGTCTATACTAGCTGAAGTATTAACCCCCATGTTCAGGCAGAAATCAGCTTCAGTAAGGACATCTTGCATACTGTAAATTCTTCTCAATTTCAGCTGAGAGATACATCTCATCCTAAATTGACATGCAATATTTTTATCACAGTCTTAATCAGAAATGTGGTACAGTCTGGATCTGCAAGGGTTGTAATTTTATCACAAGAACAGGAAGAGGATAAATAAATAAAATGGAACCAACTGTGGTCGATACTACTCTTACATCCATTTGTCTTTTGTAAAAAATGCAGTCCTGACATCTCAGCAGTACTTATTTTTTCCTATTTACTTTTTTTTTTTTCCAAAAGGTCTCTGAATATGAAGACACACCGAAAGTCCAAAGTTTCACAACTGGCATTTAAAGATGGACAATCTCAGATCAATCTCAAGTTAATTTTAGAAGTAACCTCTTTTTCAAGAAAACAATGAGGAAAACAAGTGACATCTTAGTTTTGTGCTGACATTCAATTTAAAAAGCAAAAAAATAAAAACAGACTTTAAAATATATGAAAATCAGTTCCTACATGGAAAGAAGATTGGGAGAGCTCTGAAAGCAAACATGGTAATGTAAGACTCCTAAGGCATGTGCCACCATGTTAATCTGGAACATTATTAAAATGGCAACTTATGCTACTCTCACTAAAAAACCATGAGACTAACCAAGGATTAAAATACATTCCTGTCAACTTTTAACTGCAACTGAATCTCTTTGGTTTTGTCTTGAAATTTAACCTGCAATTGTCTTTTAGAATCATAGAATCATTTAGGTTGAAAAAGACCTTTAAGCTCGAGTCCAACTACAAACCTAACACTGCTAAGTTCAATACTAAACCACATCCCTAAGTGCCACATCTACAGTTTTAAACACCAGCAGGGATGGTGACTCAACCACCTCCTTGGGCAGCCTGTTCCAGTGCTTGATAACCCTTCTAGCGAATATTTTTTTTCCAAATATCTGGAAGAGACCAACATCTATCTCGATACAGCCTCTTTTCTTTTTTCTGACCTATGCTTTACCAATATGTTCACTAAGGAGGATATTTAGCCAAGACTCCTTCAGCAAAGACCAAAAGATCCTCTAGGTGCTAAAAAGGCAAGACTCAACATCAGGAAGCTTCTACTAGTAGAAAACGTCTCGCTAAGCACAGTTGTGGTACACAAATGTAGAAACATGCCACAGAGAAAGAGCAAGGTCATACCAGAGAACAGTCAAAGCATGATCCCACAAAGCAGAAATCATTGCATTTGCAATGTAAGTTGGTAGAGCATAACTTGGATGTTATTAGCACTCGCAGAATACAGAGTGGGGTATGTTCCATCTTCAAGATGGCAATCCACTCCAAGTTCAGCTGAATGTTCAAACAGACATACTGGGTCAAAATTAAGGATCCAGTATTCTGCCTGAACATAGCCAGTGCAAAGTATTTAAGAAACAGAATAGGAGAGGAATGGCAAAGAATAGGACCAGATGATAACCTGAATGAACAGAAGATTTGTATGGTGACTTTAATTTGACAGTAATTCCAGCAGCTGGAAACATCAAAATATTGCTGTTGGGATCTACTTCACACTAGTAAGCATTCAAAAAATTAACAGTTCATAAGGTCCAGAAGTCCTAGGTATCAAAATAGCACAGGCCAGGACCATATAAAAGCTGTACTGAAAAGGCCTATTGCCACAGGACACCTGTCAATCAGTAAAGACTCCTTCCACAGAGGTACAGGAATTTAGTTCCAGCTGTAGACATCACATCTTAATTGAATAAACAGAACCGACTTTCTGCAGAATTTTTAATCTAACACATTTAAATATCTAATAGTGAAAACACTACAAAATAAGAAAAACAACACTTTGAGAACACCTTTAGGTAACCTGGCATAGTACCATGACCCTTTTATCAACTATATACTTGAAGTAATAAGACAGGTTTATGTACACATAGGTCCCTTCCCCAAAACACCCTGCTCCTCCCTCCCATTTTCTACCCAGACAGTAACAAAACCATACCTGGATCTTTTCGCCCTGGTTTTTCAAAGCGTCTGTCACCCCTAGAAAGGCAGAATAGAAGTTTCAAATAAGGTTTTGGAACTGCTCCACTCATTTTAGGTATGGCTTTTTTTTGTTGTTTTGGTTGGGGTTTTTTTTGGGGGGGGACACAGGTGTCTTTTTTTAACTTAGTAGGGGGATTTTTTAAAATCAGAGCTTGATGGACAGTACCTTTAAAGGTCCAATGACAACCAAAATTTTCAGGAACACTCATACACACACAGCCTTTGGCAACTAGCTATGTTTTGAAATGTGACCCTACGTACTGTCAACAATGTTGAGACTAAAATTGAAGTGAATCCTTTAGCAATCCGTATTTTCACCCATCATTTCCACTGCAACTGTCACAATTTATATTCTCTTAAAGTAGTTCCTTCTTCCCAGGAACTCAGCAGAGAAATTCTTTGCAAAAATACTCTTTTACTTGCTCCTGAGTTTCTAGAAACATTACTGTGTTGACTCCATCTTAGAAATTCAGACACTCCACTCACAGATATACCTAATCACCTTTCCTAAAGGGTTTTTATGAAGTCAAAAGGCACAAATGGAAGCTAGGCAGATTCATGTAAAAAACTTAAAGGGCTAGAGTTCTGTTACCTTTCCTCCCAACTCTGTGATCTGTGCATTTCCCTGCCCCCTCCTCGCCCAAATCCACCCTCCACTTCATCAAAACTTCTTTGGTAGAAACCGCTTTCTCCTCGGCCTCTGCCTGAAAAGACAAAAAACACAAGTATTTGTACAAATAACAATAGAAGTTGAAAGAGTCAGGGAGGTTTCCCTTTCCTGGTGTCCCTGTGAACTAATCTTCCAGTCTTAAGCCCCAATGAAATTATCTGGGGCAAAGGGAAAAAAAAAAAAAACCAAAGACTGAAGAAAAAGTCTTATGTAAAAATTCTTATCAGGAAGCACAAGATCAGATGGAACAGGTAAACAATTCTGAATTAAATACTATGCAGAAAAACACAGAAAACACATACTTACCCAACAGAAATTACCAAACAAGGATGCATTGTTCACACAACATTCACACAGTACATGTGTACTTTACACTCATAAAAATCAGATTGTTTTTTAATAGCAGAATCCAGCATAACAGAAGTGCACTGCAGATGCACTCACAATTACTGCTGTCAAGGTTATTAGTAAGAGAGAGGGAAGCTTCACTACTATTCAGTTCTAGTGATTCCCAGCAGAAATCTCCCCCAGGAGCAGTGAGGAGAAAAAAAGGATCACAAGATGGGTATAGGTAGAACAGCATGAAGAACCCCAACAGCTACAGAATAAAAGTTATCCTCCTCACTTTTGCAGTAAATGATTCTCTGTAGGCAGCTACCAAGTCAAAAAGTATCCTCAAGTAAAGCATCTAGAAACACATCTTCAATGTTCAGGTAGGTGTGGGGTGTTTGGTTAAAAAAAAAAAAACAAAACACCAAACATACAAAAAACCAAACCACAACAGAAAAACAACACCCACACACATCCTCAGACCTTCAAGATAGCTTCCAGCACCAGTAAGATTAATGGCTGGAGTGAAATTTCCAAATCTACAAAAGATAAACACTGCTTCACGAAGTGCTACAGCAGAAGACACGGGAAGATTTTTATCAGCTAACTTACCATTTCAAGGATCTCATGGAAAGAAGACAAACAAGTGAAACACATCCATCAGCTGGTTGTCAGGACAATTCCTTGCCTACATACACATGCAGTCTTTACAGTCAAGTCCAAGAACCTAAAAAGCACCTGATAAAGGGAATTCTAGGCTGTGAAACTATCATAAACCTCAATCCTTTCATATTTCTCTCTTCCTGGCCTCAAGAAAATAAATATCTCAAAGGATGAGGTGCAAACCTGGCCAGAGATCTGGAGGAATAAGTCACAATGACCAAATGAAACAGGAAATAAACACCTTTAAAATGGAGTCCATTCTCTGTAGTCTTCTGATAAGTAGTAACAACAAGCCTCTACATCTACAATCTCAAGATCCCTGGATGCCCCAAGGAATTGTACCATATTTCAGCGTTTCATGAAAAGAGGCTCTAAAAAAAACGGAAATCATTAAGGCAATTGCAAGTTCTCTACTATTCTATACCAAATCTCTTGGGGGGAAAAAAAAAAGTTGTTTTCCAAGCAGAGAAAAAGAATTGTGATCCCCATATAATCCAGTCAAGCTCGTCATACATACACACTGATTCCCCATCAAGCAGCACAGGTTGCAGGGTGTATAAGGAAGCCACAAAGTTATTGTTCTTACAGTTTCTCCTCCTGCTTCAGAAATGGGATTTAAATACCCTCTTTGGACAAAACTATCCTGTTCCTACCACCAGCAAAGCAGTTCAGTGGTAGACCTCCCTCCTTGTCACAGAGATGCAGGCTTCCTTACCATGGAGTTTTAGGGATGCTCAAGTTCAGATGGAGACTGGACAAACTCATAAGAGATAAATACATTGAGATTTAATAAATAAAGAGACCATATCTGGCTCAGGAAGTGCACTGAGCTGCAAATGTCTGGAAGATGAGCATATGCCTGATGCTGCTTCATCTTTGTATTTTTACACAGTCCTCATTCTCTTGCCAAGGCATCTTCTTTAGGCTGTTGCTAGAGACAGATTATAGAGTTAAAGAAGTCCTTGCCCAACTCAGCACAGCTGTTCTTACACAAATTCAGGTGGAGACAGAGGAGTTGACTGAACACTCCAAGCAGGAGAGAGATTACTGTTAGACCCATGATTCTACTAGAAACACAAATACTTTCACTATGGGAAGTCCAGTACTATAAGGCTGACCACAGTCATGAGTGCAAAATAAGTTGCAAAGGCAAGAAACAGTAAAGATGTGATACATCACCAAAGCAGCACAGTGTTTACTTAGTTAAGGCATTACAGGTGCCCTAAAATCCTGGCAAATTACTCCAAGCTGTTATTCTCCACAAATAAAGCCCAGGGAAGTTTAAGCTCTCGTGCAATGGCAATCTTTGCCTAGTTTCTTCACTACAGGAAAGCTCTCTTCCTTCCTCTCACAGGAGATGAGAAAGCAAATGAAGTTCACAAGATAAAGCCACAGGGAGGCAGAGTCAAAACCAAACAAAGGCACTGACTCATCTTGAGTCTCTGAGGTAGTGGAGGTGGAAAGTTGCATACACGTTTCCAACAGTGTCCTGGTTTTTAGCTGAAATAGAGCTGGTTTTCCTTTTTAGTAATTAGAAGAGTGATATTTTGGTTTGCAGCCTGTGAGAGACATTGATAACGTACCAATGTTTACATTTTTGTCACTGGAAGTGAAGGACTTTGTGTTCTGTTAATCTACAATCACAGGATTTAAGGGGGGTGAAGAATATTTAAATTAATAAACTTAATTGACAGTTAGATATGCCAATGGGATATTCCATATCATATCACGTCATGTCCAGTGTATTAGTGAGGGGCTCTTCCTCTCTTGCTCTCTCTGGCTTTCTCTCAGGCTCTCGCTCTTCCAGGATTGCGGTTTCAGTTCTGGATTGTCGCTCCTCTGGGATCGTTATCTGGGAACAGGCCGGGCTCGGTCAGGAGGGGGATGAGCCATAACATTGGGTGTCACTCACTTGCATATTTTGTTGCTGTTATTATCTTTACTATTTTAATATTATTAATAGTATTATTTTAAGTTTTCTCTCTGTTATTAAACTGTTCTTATCTCAACCTACAAGCCTCCTTATCCTTGCCCCCAATCCTCTCCCCTATCCCCTGGGTGTCGGGGGGAAGTGGGTGAACGGCTGTGTTGGCTGCTAGCCAAGGGCTAGCCCAGTGAAACTATCACAAACAGAAACAAAATTGGTTGTCCTTTTCTGGTTTTTACAGTGAGTGACAGCCACATTTGTAGTGCCCCCCTGGCAGTGTGAGCAAGCATGAATGCACACTGATTCCTGATAGCAGACACACAACAAGCAGAGCTGGCGATATGGGAGACTTCATCAGCAAATAAAGCAAATGTGCTGTATAAGGGGAAGAACAGAATCAGAGCTGTTTTAACAGCAGCATGGCTTACGGCAGCTTTAAAAGTATGTGAAACAACAGCCCTAAGAAACCTCTCTCCACTTACCCTCCTCTACATCATGGTTCATCAGTATTTCAGTTGTGCTCAATCACTAAAATAATCTGAATTAAAAGCTAACCTTGCAAAAGATCCAAACAAATGATCTCAGCAATTCAGTTTAAGGCTGCCTGTGGGGCCACGCTACTCAACTCGCAGCGGTACTACTGATACCATGTAGTACCAGGACCTAGTTAAGCTACTTTTGCCCTGGCAGTGTTGCCACCCCCCTTCACAGCATTCTCCACGGTACACTGTCCAGGTGCAGTAACAACATGTGCCCATGCAACAGCACCCTGTAGAAGGACATGTGCAACTCCAGTAGAAACCAAGCAGAGCGCTGCACGAGAAGCATACTGCATTAAAACAGAACCTATCAAGCTACAGAAGATAACTGGCTAGTTAAGGAAAACCGTGGTGTACAAAGTCAGTTATTTAGCAAGTATTACATAGATGAGTTGGATCTGAAAGTGCACACCAGGACAGAGCTAACACTGATTACAGAACGTATGGAAAATGCTTGCAGAGAAGATAAAACTGCAAATACAAGCACACTATTAGTTATTCTGTGCCTGCGCTTATTAGCTTTTGTCACGGTTAATAAGTCTACAGCAACATTCTTATTTTAAATAGGATGCCACTTCCAAAAAAATGCCTGGCATACGAGGAGCAGACTTTGTAAGTGCAGATGTTGCATAGACAAAGTATTGAATGTAAAGTCAATAGATGTCAAGAAACCCTTCCATTTAAGAACTGAATGGAGCAGCTGTGTCACTTGCATTTCAGTAATTCCTTAAAAACCTCAGAACGAGGACCTCAACCCCCTGGATATTGTGATCCTAACAGCCACAAGTCTCTAACCTGAAAAACAGACAAATCTTAAAATGACAGCATGACTGGAGTTTAGGATCTACAAGCATATCCATAATACTGTGTGGGAAGAGCAGGATAACTGTAGTTCAACCACTGCTGTTTAGGTGTGAGAACTTCACACTTTCACGTCACTTCTAAACAGCTAAAAAGACAGATTACAAAGGAGAAAGAGGGTGGGAGGGGAAAGAGCTGTCTGGGAAGCAAAGTACCCTCCATAAGGGTCTTCAATAAAAAGGAGAACAGCTGCAAAACAAGGTGTCTGTAAGCTTACAGCCCATTCCAGGGACTATTTAAATCTCTCTCTTAGTCTGAGGCTCTTATTCATGAATGTTGACATTCCAGTCCCGACAGCACAAAGCTCAGGGCTTAACCGCACACCACAGGGAGCTCCCAGGAAAACAAGTCAATTAGAAAAAAGGTCACGTGCAAGTACTTGGTTTCTCTTGAGAATATAACTTCAGAACTAAATAGAATGTTTTGGATTTATGTCTCCACACAAGTAACATACAGTATAAGCGATGGCAGTCGCACTCTGCAAAAGGGTTGAACAGTAACATCAAGTTGTACTTCAGCACACAGTCATAAAAATTGTAAACAAAAATCAAAGCAACTTCCACACAGTAATCATGTTCACATCAGCTAAATAATCATTGCCAGTAAGATTTGGGGTGACTACTGAGAAAATATTTACTGAGTGTTATGTTGCAGTTTTAAATATTGATAAGCAAAGACACATTTAGAGTTCTAACAATCACCTTTACACCAGTTCCTTCGCCAATCTGCCACAGATGCCCTCTCACACTCCCAAACACTGGAACACAATTCTGTGATTTGTGCCTCAATGGGGGAACTTAATTAAATCTATTCACACATGCAAATTCTTCCCTGAAGTTACTGTTGTGCAGGTCACTTCAAGACAGTAATCTTGTGTTGGTAAAGTTGAAACACGAATTTGATCAGCAGCATACAACGTTGTAAGGTTAATGAAAAACACCAGATAACCTTTGAATCCAGGCAATTTTGCAAGGCAATAAAGAAAAATGTTTTCCAACTGTTAAGTGAAGCGGTTAATTTAGTGAACAAACTCAGAAGAAATCCAAGTCCTTTTCACTGTCACTTGAAAAAACTGCATTTAAAGCTCGCTATTTGCAAGCAACATGTTAGTTTTGTAAGTCAGATGTCAACAGCTCTTTGAGGAGCTTCTCATAAATAACTATTAGAAAAAAGTCCTTAATTACAAGAACATCATGTGTATAATTATGAAAAATTTTAAAATTTTGCCCTGGGAGAAGCCCTGAAGTGTTTGCTGAGATACGGAAACTGGGAAGACTCATCATGCCTAAAGCCCAAGACTAATTGCTCAGGGAAAGAAAAGGGGAAGACCAGAAGAAACAAGCATCAACCAGGATCAATGAAAGAAGGAAAGCTTGTAATTTACAATTGCAAACTGTACCAAGAACAAAAAATGAATGGGGTGAGGTGGAGAAATGTGTCCTTTACAGCTTAGCACAAGTGAAGAATGACAGAGTAGCCTAAAACACACAGCACAAGCACATTCATACAAATTTAGAGAAAAAGATCAAATGAGGATGAAAACAAAAATAAGTGAAAAGGATTATTTTTGCAACAAAGTTCTTGAGCTAATATTTCTTAACATATCTAAAAAATGAAGTCTGAAAAAACTGGAATATATGCATCAGAAGCTTTCGAACAATCTTAATAATACTGTGTAAGTTCTGTCCAAAGTGTAATGAATGAAACTTTACTGCCAAATAAAATTTCCATGCATACAAATAGATTCAGTAATAGAATTACTGGATTAGAAGCCATATTCTGCCACATTTAACCCTGTGATCTCATTGAAACTAGAGGGGGCAATTAAAAAGCAACCCACTGCTGACTGCATAAGCATAACATTCATTGTTAATGGCATAGCAAAAAAAGAAAGGAAAATTGGACAAAAATAAAGGAATTTTGGCAAATTAGAAATGGTCAAGGTATCTTAAGATTGACACTAGAGAGCACACTAGTGGTCACAATCTCAAATCAGCAATTTTTGAGCAGCATTCATTTCATTTGAAGAATTAAGCCTTATTGCATCAAAAAAATAGCTAATACATGTATTCTTAGCAAAAGCAAAACATGGATGGTAGCAATGCCATAAGACACATTAAAAGCACGCAGCAGAAAACCACAGCTTTCAAATGTGCAACAGAAATATAGCAAGGTATACGTAAGTAAGATTGTCACCCCACATACACATATGTGCACATACATTGTTTGTTTTCTCCTTTTGATTAGGCCCTGAGCATACGTGTGAAGAAATAAAGAAGGGGAAGTGACAGGGAAATCTGGAGATAGCCTCGTAAAAGTTTAAATGCATATGCCTTAGCTGGAAGGCAACCACAAGAGGAGAGACGACAACCTGCAAATATCTGAAAGATGTAAGCCAGGAAGGTAGTAGGATTAAAGAATGACAACAGAAATGAGAAAACAATTTAAGTCAGAGCAAAATTCTGATCAAGTATTCAATTATGTATGGAAGTGATTTCTGAAGATGTTACTGAAAATAACTCCAGTTAAGGACATTTAGAATTAAAGTAGAAAGCACTCTAAGAAATGTAGATGTGGTGCTTAGGGCCATGGCTTAGCAGTGGACCTGGCAGTGTTAGGTTTATGGTTGGACTCAATGATCATAAAGGTCTTTTCCAACCTAAATGGTTCTGTGATTCTATAAATTAAAAATCTCACCTAAGCACCTGCAAAGGCAGAGGTTACATGACTAATTACTCCTGATGATATTTCTAAGTTACTAGCTTCTAGTATTCTAAATGTAACCTACCGTATTAATATATAAAACCCCCAAAATAGTGTTCACAGCAGTATGCACATTGAAAGGGAACCACTAAGATAAATTCTGGATTTAACAACTTGTTTTAAATCTAGTGATACTACTGGAGGACATTTCCTGAACTCACTTGCAAACGTCTGAAGCGATCCAGGATGAGACACCAACTATAGTGATGCACTAAAACTAGCAAGACTCAAATGTCTCCCAAATTCAATTATGTCTTTCCATTAATCTTTTCCTGTTTGTTCTCAGGATGTTAATAAATAAAAAATATTTTTCAGGATACTGAAAGTGACCTCCTACAATCTTAATGTTTTAAATACATTTGTGGATTCTTCTCCCCTTTCCCTATAAATGTTTTTTTTTTTATCTTTTATTAAAGTTATTTCTAACAATTCTGAATCAATTTCCTATCCCACCTCAAAACTACCTTTCCTTTTGCTTTCCACACCCACCAAATTCAACAATTTCCTATCCCACCTCAAAACTACCTTTCGTTTTGCTTTCCACACCCACCAAATCCAAAGGCATATAAAACAGGTATCAGATGTGCACTAAGATAAGCAGAATGATCAATAAGTGCAATATTCATTCTCTAACAGTATCTTAGTGGAAAGGTTTCAAAGTCATGAGAAAATCTGGCTATAGCCAAACTCCATCTAACATCTTTCAGAAGCTTGAACCTGGATCACCTTCATACATTACAGCACAGGCCACTAACAGCTCACCTCGGCCTCTAGAGGAACTTCGACCTCGAGGAGCCCCTACCACCGTTCCTCCTCCACGTCCCGTCAACCGCAGGACAGCAGCACTGTTTACAGACATGGAGAAATTTCTCTGCCAAGAAGAAGAAAGAGCCAAGGTGAGATTCTATTAAAAAAAAAAAAAAAAACAACAACAAACAAAAAAACCAAACCAGAAACATTTACTATTATCCTAAATTTAGCTTCATACCAGCTCTGCTTTCCTTATGTTCATTACAAATTCTCTACAACTGACTCACACTACCAAGGAAGAGGATTTCTTGGAGACATGAATTGCTGAAGCAGTCAATAAAAGGATCTTGGTCAATATTAGTGCTTCCAAGGTACTTACCTGAAATTCCCATGCTCTAAATGTAGCAAGTGAGCACCTACTCCTTTATCAGATAATTCCAGCACAGGGGCATTAGAACATCAGCAGCTTTAAACACAGCCATTCAGTTGCAATAGTTTGGCACCTGCCTAAACCTGACACCATTAATTAATATAAATTGCAAACTTATTTACTTCCTAAGCAAAGCAGGAGCATGGAAAGAGCAACAGAACTTGAATAAAATTTTATTTACCCAACTCCTTTGCAGAATTAAGTCTTTTTTTTTTTTTTCCTTTAAAGGTATCATGGGAGTAACATGCTTTGAGGAAAACTAACTGTATTTAGGACTTATGAAATTTAAGCTACACATTTTAATAAGACAATAAACATCAGTAGAATTCAACTTTAATTTAATATTAAATAATTGCTAAAGAAAAAGCTGTTTCGATAAAGAATGTATCATTATAACCAACTCTGTTCCCATTCTCTAATAGTTGGAAAACTGGGCCAAAGAATTCAGGAGCATGTTCAGAAAAATTAACAAGGAAACCTGAATTGACACACACTTTCTGAATGCAAATTTTAAATAATTAGCATGCAAAGGACTCCAAACAGCTGTTACATCAGGCTTCTTGATAGGAACTTAAAGGAGACAAACTGCTTATGTGAAATCATCTGAATTACTATGACTTTTAAGGTCTTCAGAGAACAACAAGACAAGCAATTACATACTATTTAAAAACTAAATGGCTAACATCAAAGCAAACAGACACCTGAAGGAGTTTTAACCCATTTCATAAACAAGCCTAACTGCCTGATGTGTTCTTCCTACAAAGTAAATCTTCCTTCAAGAGAGAACTGGTAACTAAGTAGACTTGGCCGAGGGGAGCGGGGGGGGGGAAGATCCAGTCATGCAAGGCAAAATAGCAAGGCCACCCTCCAGTAAATCTGATTTTATTTTCCTAGCTAGCTCTTAAAAGTTTAAAGCAACCATTTCAACAGTGAGTCAAAATTAAGCACCTCCATTTGCCTCTAAGCAAATCACCACCTTTCCTGCTGTTGATACTTCTGCTTTTTTGTGAAGCAGTGAAATATTTCACTACAGAAACAACTTAAAGCTATTGATCAGATTCAGTCTTGCATAGGATATTCCTTAATTTCTGATGCTTTATTTTCCCAATAAGAACAAAATGGTAATCTCTTTTCTTTTTCCTTTTTTTTTTATTTGACTTGTCTGCCTAAACTCTGAACAAAGTCTCCCTCCTCTCTGTAGAGCTTGCTGTGGTCCCAATGCCATCTTGTAATGTGCATAGTGATAACAATCCACATGGTAGGATCACAATAACAAAAAAGGAAAGTCAAAAAAGCAAAAAAACACCCTGCTGTTGATTAGTTTATTACTTCAGTGTCTATCCCTGACAATGCACACCAAAGAGCAAAGCTGCCCCAAAACAGGGGTTCAACTAATTCTTTAGTAGCAAATGCAGGATGTCCCAAGAAACAGGCGTCAGAAACATAACCAATCAGGACATAAAAGCCCCTCCATTAAATTTAACAAGAGCTCAAGACTCCCTTATCCCACAGGCAGATAAGATTAAGGCAACAGAATTCTTTCCTTATGGAAGCAGGAATAAGGGATGTGGGGAGAGACAAAGGAACATATGCTGCATATTGCCAGTGGTCAGTGGTGGAAACCTTTGTTAAAGCTACCTGCAACAACTTCTTCAAAAGACAGTTCCTTGGAAACAGATCTTAGAGAAATCCATGATGTCATATAACAAAACTTACTACAAAGTGAATCAGTTGAGCTCTAGGTTAGCTCAGCATTCTTATCACCAGGAAAGTGACATTCTACATAAAAAGGATAAAAAGGGCCAGCAATTCTGTCCAAAGCGTATCCATGTCCTATAACAGGGAATTCTGTAGCCTTAAGCATCTGACCAGTTAAATTCCACACGACTAAACAATTTTAAGCTTAAATTCATACAGCTGACATTATCTACCATCCACATCTAGATAGCGCATCTTTAAATCAGTCTGAGGCAAGTTCTTCCCGGAGATACTACACATAGAACTGCAGTGCTATCAGGTGCACAGCTCTCAGGTTACAAGCAAGAATTGCTCTGAATCCAAGCCTGGAGTAACCCTGACAGGTTCAGCTTTAACTGAACACTACCCCAAAGTACATGTGCTCTGATCACCTTGTCCTCTACAAGACTCCCAAATCTCCATCCCTCAAGTTCTGAGGGGATAACACTACCTTCAGTTCTCACAGAGGGGGCACAAAGCTCTTTTAAACTCTCTTTTTATCAGCCTTGGGTGAAAGAGCTTTTCTGCACCACAACTAGCAGCAAAGCTATTAATATGCACCTCAATATCACTTCTGAACAAGATTCTTCATGATGAACAATGTTTATTACGTCAGGGCAACAAACACCAGGAATTTCTGGCAGCTTAAATAATGCCATTGCCTTGGTGTCTCAAATCAGTCATGAAAGGGAAAAAACATCTTCAGACAAGAAAAAACAGATTGTTCACATCCTCTGGGTCCCCAGAAAGTATTAAAGACTTTCTAAGAAAGGGAATATGGACCTCCTCTTTCATATTAAGATTTCTGTGGAGATTGTAGGGAACTGTTAATCCAATCTTGAAGACTCCTCTATGATTACAGGTCAAAAGGGGCAGGGGAAAAAAAAAAATTAAAAAATCAGTGACAGAGTGCACATCAACACCTCAGAAGTTTTCAAGACCAGTAAAACACTAGGAACTGCAGCAGAGGACCATCTATCCCTGAAAGCTCAGCAGCACTTACAATCTCATCTGTATCAAAAGGCTACTCAGCACATTTTCAATACCTTAGTCTTAAAACTCATATTACTCCTTTTGGAGAGTATTTTGACAATCACCAGAAGTTAACATCCCCTTTAATCATAAGTATGCTCTCTGAAGGACCTCACTATGCATCAGTTAAAAAAAAATAAAATC
This sequence comes from Antrostomus carolinensis, assembly GCF_000700745.2. Taxonomy (NCBI): domain Eukaryota; kingdom Metazoa; phylum Chordata; class Aves; order Caprimulgiformes; family Caprimulgidae; genus Antrostomus; species Antrostomus carolinensis. Next base: position 4,350 of record NW_010316961.1, on the reverse strand, counting down.
TCCAAAAGTATTGTAACACCAAGGTTCAATATTTTGGTGTGCCATTGTATGTCCGTCTAAACCCCTCCTGTTCCCACTGGAGAATGGGAGCTGGGCTAGGATTTCCCATAAAAGCATATTCTCAATCTCAGTTGTCTTTTAAGACTAACTATGACACGAAGTGTCTGCAGTGTATTCACGCAAACTTAAATATGACTGCTGATTAAAACGTAAACTATTAGCATCTTATATCAAAGGACAGCATCCTAAAAAGACACAAGAAATATTAATCTACTCTGAAGAGGAAGGAATTCCAGAAGAGTTGAAGAGGATATTCCAGAATACCCAGACATAAAAGATGATGAATATTCAAGAATACAATAACACGGGGGCAAAGGAAGGAGGACGCTCTGAAATCTTAAGAAACTAATACTAACACTCCCCACCCCTGCAAAAGTCAAATTATACTCAAGTCAGTAAAAATACTCAGCTTTCTATTAGAAAAGAAACAAACAAAATAAAACCACTGTATTCTAAAGTAAGAAAAATTATATGAAACACGACAAAACAGAGAGCAACTGCAAAATCAGACATTCTGACAGCCAGAAAGACAGAATCAATTCAGAGTCAAAAGTCAGAAGCATTTATTCTGAGGGGGCAGACGGTTTTCTCTGCTAGGAATCGAATTTAAAGCAAGGGCTTTCAAACTACTCAGATCAGTCACCCTTGAAACAGAATCTTTGTGGACTACCTGCTCTCACTTTTACCTTGTTCACCAATTAATTACATACCTATAGAGACCAAACAAGGAACTAATTAAGCAACTGCTTATGTACAAAGTAGTTAAGAGTACTGCACCTTCCTAAGGAATGGTAACAGTCAATACTTCTCCAAAGACCACAAAACTGAAGTTACAGAACATAAGACGTTATCAATACAGCAGAGAAGGTGGTCCAAAAACTGTAGAAAAAGTTTCATTGAACTAAAAAAATGCTGTATACTTAAAAAATAGGCAATACTTCCCAGAAGATGAACCTGGATTTAATAAGCTGACTGACAGTCATCAACAGAAGATTGTACGAAAAATATTTGCTCAAATTTAAAATAATAATTTACCATTAATGGAATTTTAAGTTTATGCTAATATAGCATGCTTTCATAATTTATTTCCCTGAAATATACCAATATCAAATTTTATGTGGTTTGGGGGTTTTTTTTTGTTGTTTTGGAGGTTTTTGGGTTGCTGTTTGTTGTTTTTTTTAATGGAGGCATAGTCTTTATTTTGCCTTTACACTAATGAAAATCTAAAGTTGTTTGATTTTTTTTTTATTTTTTTTTTAAAAGCATACAAACCTGTTCTTCTTCTGTAAAAGGTACAAGTGCCAGTGGTGGCAGGGGCTCCTCTTGTAAAATAGGCAGAAACTCCTTATCCAGAAGGTCTGAAGGTATCTGTATGATAGGAAAATAGCATACAAATATACCAAAGTATTTCCATTTCAGGGATGATGCCACATACTTTGATTTACAAAAAAATCTTTATCCTGCCAACTCTGTCTCCATCTACCCAGTGCACCGGTACTTCCAATAACATTTATTGGGTGTTGGTGTAACTCCACTGCAAATTTACAACCCCCAGAGAAAAAAAATTGTTACAGACAAAACATGCAAAGCAGCCACCACCCACAACTGTCATATGTTAAAAGTATCAAGATCATACACATCAGAGTTCAAACTTCCACTGCAGCTCAAATCTGAACCAAATGAAATTTCACCTGGTAAATTTAAAAAGTATTGCTTTAACTTCAATGTACTTTTATAGACAGATTTTTATTTATACATTAACAAAACTGCCATATATAGAACAGAGATTATATTTAAAATCAGCATTTCCAACTTAAAACGAACAAGGAGAGTAAAACAAAAAACATAAGATGAAGCTATAGATATGGATTTATTAAGTAGAGAACACTGAAGACTTAAAAAAATTAACACTAATTTTTAATCAGTGTATCATCAGATGGAAGCTCCATCAGCAGATGTGACCTTGAGCTTCTGGACAAGAAGCTGCAATTACAGCCAAGTGAGTTCTAACTATGCCAACAGAGAACTGTTTCAAAAATATCTAGTTCACAATACTAGAGATAAAGACCACTTTCAATTTTTACTGAAGCAAAGCAACCTAGGGTTTTATTTTTTGCTTGGGTATATGCTAGCAGAAATGTTCCTGTTTTCAGTTAGACTATCTTTTAATCAGAGATGCAACTCTGCCTAATCTTCAGCCAGATAAGATTGAAGATGACACTGAAAAAGGACTAGGGTACAAGAGACACTTTTAAAACGTCGCATCTAGTAGTTGACTAGAAACAGTGTCAAGAGCCCTCTCAGTCTCAGTAACTAGAATTACTCAACACAATGGAAACTTCTATATCAAAAGCAAGGCATTCTAATAAAAATGCCCTTCTGGCAAACACACAGGGAGAAAGTATTCTTTTGGACCATTCATAACCATCGGAGAACTTCCTGTAGCACAGGGTACTAATAGGTTGTTCCAAATCAGTCACAGCTGTAGAGGCCTTAGTATCATCTGATATAACATACACAAATTGCAAAAACCCAATGACCTCTGACAGGCTGAATTATTCAAGCATAACATCAAGGTTTAAATCACAGCTTCCCAAAGTGCAGCAGGATAATTCTGCAAGATAAAGCATGGCTTTAAGCTATAGGACACCTAACAGCTTTAGAAAAATCTTTGACATTCAGCGCCCTTGAATCCGTGTATAAGCAATGCAGGGCTCCCAGCACTGTATGAAAATGTCAGCGCACTCTCGGCAAGGTAAGAATACGGAGGTACGTGTGCACATCTACATGCAAAGCTAAAAGCACAACCTGACATCATTCCTTGAAGTCCCTCCCTGACTTGAGGGTAAGGCTCTTGGAGGGATTCAGACTTCTAAGTCACTGTGTGCTTGCTGCAAAAATAAACCAACCCCTGCCACCATCTACAGAAAAACCTAATGTTTACAAAGGCAGAATGTATGAATCGTTTGCCTGAAACGCTTTCTGAAGTGTGACTTATGTATCACCAAGAACCTTCATTTGAAATTAAACCATAGGGAAGTTCTTGACTTTCTACACTGCTCTTTTGTATTATGTGTGCTAGACTGTATCTGTGTTCCGAGTCCCAAAGAAGTGAACAACTTGAGGACTGCTCTCACTGGGCTGGATACCTGCTAGTGACCGGCCTTAGGTCAAAATAAATGGGGACTCCTGCCTTTTTTAGATGGTCTGCTAATATATTTATTGCCTGATTTTCAAGCTGAATCAAGCAACTATTTTAGACTATATTAAATAAAATCCTAATGAAGCAAGCAAATCCGCACAGCTGCAAGGAGAATTTAACCCTCAGCCATCTGCAGAAGTGGGACTGAATATGACAATCACTTTTTTTTCCATTCTCAGGGGGTACAGGAAATTGCTCCTAAAGTGGCAAAAAAAAAATCAAACATAATGAATGCAGTAACAGTGGGATCAAATAAGCACACACACCCAAAAACCCCACAGTCAGATCTCTTCAGTTCTTTGCCAAGAGATACACGATTTCTCTGTCTGTAATCACAAAATACAAATAACTACTCACAAGACTACAAATAATCACAAGAATACAAATAATCACAAGACTGTCATTAGGAATATATGCATCAGGCCTTCTCCCTCTTCCTGCTCACCTTGTTATCCTTTAGAAAAAGTGCCAACATTTCTTCTCTCCCATAGCGATAGTCTGCTAGTTTGTACTTTGGCAAAGCCGGAGACAGAGGAGGGGATGTCACACTCCCGCCACTAGACAGAGCTCGCAGCCTAAAATAAAGCAGGAAAGCAATAGAGGAGAACATGTCTTCACTTATTGTATCATCCCTCTGCACATTTACAGATTGCACTCAAATGAAATAAGTCCAGTACTGAAAGTAAAGGAAAAACATTAACAGTTTAACTTCAAAACTCTACAACTTGGTGCTTCAACAAGGTGAAAAAGCTTCCCTCATTTTTCCCATAGCCAGCAGAGAGAAAGAAAACCAAAAAATATTCCCATGAGCACATCAAGGAATTCAACTCATCCCAACTCTTATGTTGACTGTATAGCAGGCTAGCTACACCCCTAAAGCCTTGACTAAGCTCTTTACACTGGTTGCACAAAATTAAGTTGTAAATCTTCCACAGATATTAATGACAACAGCTTCTTTTTGACAAGAAAAATTCTTACAACACTAAAGACAGTGCAGCAAACAATAATTTAAGGAAACAGTTTATTCAGATGTTTACTAAAGTTTAACAAACATTATAGGACAGTTGTATTGGGTCTGGCTGGGCTGG
>NW_010316960.1:114092-179532 GCF_000700745.2 Antrostomus carolinensis | reverse complement strand
ATAGCAGCCTTCCAATACCTGAAGGGGGCTTTCGAGAAATCCGGGGAGGGACTTTTCATAAGGGCAGTTAATGAAAAAACTAGGGGAAATGGGTTTAAGCTGAAAGAGGGGAGGTTTAGATTAGATATTAGGAAGAAGTTCTTCACTGTGAGGGTGGTCAGACACTGAAACAGGTTGCCCAAGGAAGTTGTGGATGTCCCCTCCCTGGAAGTGTTTAAGGCCAGGCTGGATGAGGCTTTGAGCAATGTGGTCTAGTGGAAGGTGTCCCTGCTGATGGCAGGGGGGTTGGAACTAGATGATCTTTAAGGTCCCTTCCAACCCAAACCATTCTATGATTCTATGGAGCAGCCATTTCTATCAAGTACACAGAAAGGCAGTCTATAATCTGGAGACTCACTGACTTGCTCTCCTACAGATATGCATTAATACATACCATTCTATGATTCTATGTGTCAGCTTCACAGCAAATATGTTTTCCTAAAGCCACAGGCATTATTAGTGCTGGACAAAAAAGGAACAAATTATCTCACAAATAATGAGAAAATTCTGAGGATATAATTTTTTTGCAAGATACAGAACTGAGTCTTTTGAATGGATCTAATGAATCAGTTAAGGACAGTCAATAGATAAGAGCAAGTGCTTGAATTTGCATTTACCATAAAGGACTCTTTTCATTGGTACCTAGGCTAATTGTCACACCAGTTTGGACTCTCTGTCTTTACCAATCTTTCTCATGAAGCTTCACCAAAACTAGTAAATTTCCATTAAAAGTTTTGGGTTGAGTTGAAATGGTATTTTAGTAGTAGAGGAATAAAAAGTGTCTGACACTTTTTTTTGTTCTCTGATCCTTGCTTCTTTGGTGGAAAAAATGAGCAAGTAGTGTATTGCAATAGCTAGATACAAAAAAGCTTGCAGTGATTCCTGCAAATAGAGATTGTTTTAAAGAGGAAGGAACGTCAACAAATTTCATGTTATCAACAGGTTTCGAATGACACATTATCATGAACAGAGGAAAGAGACTCAAGAATATAACAAAAATAAAGCTTTTAATTTCTTTTTTGCTGTACTACAGAACTTAAATGCATACCAAATTCATTTCTGCTATATAATTTGGTTGAACAGTGCACAGTTCTCTAGGTAATTGAACAAATAATTCCCATTCTCTTATGGTTTTGGTTTTTGATTCTGTGGGTTCCAACAATGATAGCTCTGATTAGAGCTTTCGGTGGCATTGGTCACTGAAATATGCAGGAACTTAATATCCTTGAGAGAACTATCCCTCTGTGCAATTTGGTTGCAATTAGTAACAGATTCAAAAGTTATTAGGGAGGCACTGACTAGGAGACAGGCAGACTCCCTTTCATGCTGTCTCCTCTCCCATACACAAAACATCCTCTTCATTTTTAGAAAATTGAGTGATTTTCCTGAACTGCACCTTGTCAGATAAATTTCTGGGTTTTGGCTTTAATCCTGTTAAATTCCCTGTAAGTTTTCTCTTAGGCAGCTTTTAAACATTTTTATATTTTCAAAGCAAACTCTATATAACTTTTAATTGTCTTCTGTAATTCTTTTTATACAATATACAAGTTTTATACAATATATATACAAGTTAAATGTCATTCCTTGTTTGCATATTTAAGAGAGAGAGATTGAGAGGACTACATTTAGGACTGGTAGCATAAAGGCAGGAGACTACATATATGCTGAACTTCATTGCAAATACCTATTGGCATCAGTTTGCCTTGTGTTCCGCAGCATTTCTTGGAAACAGATCACTTAAACGTATACAGCTGTATCCAGGCAAGCGCTGGAGTTGTACAAATGTAAACCTACAAGGTCACGGGCTGCAACATATCACCAAACTAAGGAATAAATTCTTTATTAGTTGAGGTCTTCTCTCCTGCTTGTTCATATTCAAACCATGTCTGAGCACCAGCGAGAAAGGGCAATGTCCACACCATGCTGTTGTCAGAAATTCTGCTTCTTGTCTAGATTTTGCATGAGAACATAAAATATTATACTGGAAACTCTTACTGTTTGTGTGATTTGTGTATCACATAGTGTAAAGAATCTGAACCACCATTTTTAATGGTGTAAGAACCATTCACTTGCAAATTATGCATTGTATTTTGTACAGCTGGAAGAAATTTTTGACACCGTGAAATGTTGAGTGGCCATGGATGTGTGACATGGTAGCAACCAAGAGTTCTCTGGAGGACATGATTTAATAATGTCATTTGAAATTATCTGATTCCATATTGGAATATCCAGCTTGAAAACATTCATCTCTCACATGCTATTTTCTGAATAACAATATACCTGTTTAAAAAAAATTCTGTTTCAATAAACATAGCACAAACTTAAAATTCTGTCAGCTGCATGCATAGAAATTGCTAATTTTATTACTACCAATGTCACTATAAAAATGTGATAGCATCCTTAACTTCAATCCAAAATGGGTTGTGCGGGGTTCTTTCTTACTACTGTCAGAACACCAGGACAATGGAAGCACAAAGAAAGCAAGCTGCTGCTGCTGCCACTTGCAGGAAAACAGCCTTGTCATTTACTGTAGAAAACCAATGATTAGACTACAATAGCAGCAGCAGCTTAGTGATTTGCTTAATTTTTTTTAGCAAGCAGAACTCAGCACCTGGACAATGAATTTTCCACCTAATCATCGTCACAGAGCGGATGTTCAGTTTGACAGGGCAACGATATCTCTACAAGGAATTACAGGTTTTCATCTTAAGAATGTGCAATGGGTGTTAATTTACTATTTAGGACATTCAGTGGCTGAGATTCAAAGCACAAAGCTAAGTCTTATGTATTCATTTATTGCTTTGTAAATTAATCAGAAAATTGTTTTACACTTAAAAGAGTCAATGTGTAATCACTTTTAAGACTTCTGTGATGTGTGTGTTGCAGCCTTTTGAAGACTCTACAGTTTCATTTCCTCCTTGTAAAATGATACATTTTGTGAAGTTTTGTTTTTCCTAGTCAAACATTTTAATTGTGCAAAAGGTAGGCTACTTCTATCACTGAAAGACTCATCGGCCTGTAAAAATCATTTTTATAAGTGAACTTTTTTAAGTGAAAATTATTCACCTCCACATTTGATTTCAAGAATAGGTTGCTGTGTACCTGTATCATTACCATTTAATGATATAACCCTGACAAGGATCCCCCTAATTGGTTCTTTTTTTACCAATTAGACAAAAGGGTGCCTTTTGTCTTAGGGCTTCTTACACCAATGATCTGATGAAAATGGACTGTTCATATGCATAATACTTGCCACCAGTTGCAGTAACTAGTCTTTAGAATCACACAAAGTCAAGTGTATGATGTTGCAAATTACAATTGCTGAGAAAAACAAGAAGGGATTATTTTCTTTTTTTTTTTTCTCTGATCTGACAGCTGAAGAGACTGGATATACTAAATAGAATATATCTCATTTATGATTTTTCAATTTATGATGAGAAAACAGCATGACATCTCAAAGAGAGTAGCTGGAACAGTATCAAGAATACATTGCTTTGGATCTTATAAAATAAGCTATCCACTATTGATTTCTGAAGACATATGACTGTTCATTTCAATCTTTTTCATAGAAACATTTTACAGTGTTCATTATCATAAGCATATCACACACATCAGCTAATTGAATTTACATCACTCTGGTGAAGTAGGAAAGTACTACTCTTTAATTTTAGTGATTTGAACTTCTCTAAGATCATATAGTGAAACTCATGGCTTTCCAGCCTCCTTGTAACACCAGGGCAAAGATGGGACTTTGACTCTTATTATAAAATAATGCAGCCATGAGGAATGGGAAGGCACCCAACCAGCTCTGGGATGTTTATATGGGAAAAGGTTGCTTAACACCATTTTTGCCCTAGGAACTCTCTGAACTATATCACATATACTATGTGTATAATTTGGTTTTAATTGCAAATCCTTTGAAGTCCATCTTTCAGCTTTACTGTTGAAAACTAATACAAAAAGGCCAGCACATATTTAAGCAGCAGTTAAATTAAATTAAGTCTTTCAACTGAAGGAGTTTTTATCCATATATCTTATTGTATTTGAAACATAATTTTTTTCTAATACTATAATATAGAGATGATTGCTGGAAAATAGTCTTTACCATTCCGATCTATCCTTTAATGTATTAAATTGCAGTACTGTTCCCTATGGTATGTTTTCAGGCATTTTGACTTCTTTAAGCAGCCAATTCATTTGATGGCATAATTTTCAGGTTATTTTATTCTTGCACTACCATCTTAGTAATTGTGGAAAGGATGTCTGTAAATCACCAGGACATCAACCTTGTTTCCTCACAAGAGATTATTGCATAGCCCACTAGAATTTACTCTTCAGAACTTCATACAGACATTCAAACTACTCATCCCTTTGCTTACTTTTAATCCAATTATTTCCGCTTATGAAGCTTAAAAAACTCTTTTTCCTCCTTGCTTTCCTGTATTTCACTTTGATGATTATGCTTGTCATGTGTTTCTCTGTCATTGTTGGATATTCTCTACAGAATTTATTTAATTTTTCTTCTTTCTGACTCTTTCCTTATGTTTGAGTATATTTAAAATTTCTTTACTTTGTTGTAAGATATTTCCTTTTCTGAGATTAGTAAAATATTGTATTTTAGCTTTGTTTTCAGAAGAATTTGAAAGTAAAAATTCACATTTTTTTCTGTCTTGAGAAGGCCTTGAGGTGTTGAAGGGAAGTTTTTTGTTTCATATATGTTTTTGTACAATGACTCAAACTATGTTGGTTTATCGTTGCCATTTTATATGGGAATTTTGCCATGGTTTGTCATGCATAGCCTTCTATAAGAATATTTGCTTTCCTAGGATTTCTGTGCATTACACTGTGGTTGGTTGTTCCCTAGGGATTTTTTTCATAAAAAGTATTGTTGTAAATTTCATGTTTTATAAGCTACTAATTGTTACAGTTAATTAATTTGATTGTCTATGCCTAGGTAAGCGAAAGAGATTCTGTTATTATTCCTAACTGAGAGAAAAAGGCTGCTGTGTGAAACTAGAAAGCACACACAGAAAAGAGATGTTATGAAAGTCATCATCAAAGGAAGATCTTTTCCACATTACTCACCTCCCTGGACAACAGAAAACCCAACCACGAGACACAAAGCTATGGGAGTCCAACTTAATTGATTCTTTGCTCGTAGAATCATATGCTTTAGGATAAACTAATTTCATTGTTTCCAGTACCTGTTTTTTGCCTGCTTAACTTCCTGTATTTTAGCTCTCTGTGAGCTCTGTTACTTGCCCTAAATTGTCTGAATGATACCTTGCATAAATGACATAAAGATGAGAAATGGTAAGATGTAGGTATCTGTCCTGGTTTTTGCTAGAATAGGGTTAATTTTCTTCTTAGTAACTAGAAACTATCTAGTGATATTTTAACTAGTAGCTAAACTACCACAGCATCCTTATTTCTCATGAAGACAGGAGAATCAACGTATTTAGAAGTCTACGTAAAGAGTAAATGCAACAAAAAAAAAAAAAAAAAAAAAAAAAGAAAGCCATTAATTTAAAAATCCCTGAGTCTCAGGGTATGGAGACTCAGGGGTATTTTTGTGGGTTATAGTGTCTGGAGTTAAGTCTATGCATAGCCTAGTCTGAAGAAACAGTATTTTAATCTATAATTTTTTGTTTGACAAGTCAGTGGTATCAAAACTTCTACTGAATGCAAAAGGTGCTTTGAAGGAACTACTTTTTCAAGTAGTTACAGGAAATGGGGCAAATTGTATATTCCTTGCACCAGCATGAATCACAGGAACAGCATTTCCTACAGCCTCTGCTAGAATAAGGCATTGCTTTATTACCCTTACAGGCACATCAAATCCTTCTGCTTTTAATCTTCTAGAAATGCTTAAAAAAATCCTTCACACTGATGTTTTCATTGGCATTCATCTTCAAAGGTTCAATTTCAGTGTTGAAATAATTCCTGTTAAGTTTTTTTGCCTATTAGTTATATGACAAGTTCTCTGGCCTTTTCGTTCTATTTCCACCACTTCCAGATTGCTGGGTACCTGGCTTGTAGCGAAGGTACCCTGTCACAGCTGCAGTATAAGTGAGTACTGATAAGGTATGATTACTGACTTTGAATACTAAAAAAATTACAAAAATAAGTATGAATTATTCTCTTACAGAATTATTTTTCTTCACTTTTTTTGTGGACAAACATAAAACAAGGAAAGAAGAATCTGGATCTGCAGTGTAACTTTTTCAGAAGATAAATATATTTATATACATATATTTATGTCTATATACACTTTTCAGAAAATACTGCACAGAATCATTTTTATTTATAAGCTAGTTCTACTAAGTCTGTGCATGCTAGGATAAAGTAGATCTCCTAAATCCTGCATAAGTTACAGTGCAAGCACCTGACTTCCCTGAACAACCAATTTAGCAAATGACCACTTATTTTCCAATCCAGGCTGTAAGATTGTAAAAGGGGAAAAAAAAAAAAAAAAAAAAAAGATAAAAGAGACATTTTCTTTCAAAGTTTTTCTGTGTTTCAGGTTTAGGTAGATAAATGCTGGCAACCTGCCCAGCTTCCAAGACTGAGTTGTTAGCTGTTAGCTGTGCACCAAACCTTCTCATTACAATACGCACCCTTGGTCTATCTGCTTACTAAGTAAAGAAGGAGTCAAAGCTCATCCTTTATTTAGTGATTAACAGTTACTTGGAAACTATCAAGCTTGGAGTCAAGACCCTCTTCAGACTGAGCAGATTTCTATGCAGCTTCCACCTTTCCCAAACATCAGACTAATGTTTTCTGCCCTAAGGCCCCTTGTTTCCTTTCCCTTGAACCGTTACTGCAGAGGAGTTTGGTGCATGAGAGATGTGGGGTATAAGGAGGCAGGGTAGGAAGCAAACATGGTAGCCATGTTTGGGCAGTTGAAAGTAGGGCAGTTGAAAGTAGGGCAAGGAAACCGTCTGCTTCTGGGTGTCTCAGGGGAAGTACAGCAGTAGTCTTACAAATTAAGAAATTAGACTTCAGTGTCTACAGGAGAACTAGGATCATGAAACCCTAGGAAGTGATTTGCTTGATCTTAGAGTAGCCATTTGGTCAACTATGCTAGGGGTACAGCAGATTGTGTTGACTGCAACTCCATCATCTTTAGGGTAAGTTTCATTACCTAGTTTGCTTACAGACATCCACGTGAAAACACCTAAACTCAGACATCAATCTGAGATCTGAATCCCACCATTTCTGTTTTCTTTGAAAAGTACAGTATAGAAAATATTTCAAGGACTGAGATCAGGATCTCCATTCTGCTCCTACCCATGGGAAGGTGGTTTTCTTCTGTTCTTTCCATTTCCACATCATTGTCAACAGAGGGGATGTTGCATTTCTTCCATTCCCCAAATATCTCATACTGAAGTTATAATGACACGTTCCTGAGATAAAAGTGCTATGGGTTAAACCCCCCATCTGGTCAAGAGGAGTTTACAACTCAAATTTCCTCTTTCCAGTGTTCTCTAGCTATTCAGTTACTGCAGGAAAGCAACTGCTCACTGCTCCACCTTTGAAAAAAGGCTCTTCTGGGTCTACTGCAGGTTGAAGATTACTGTATTTCTAATGCAGTCCATAACTATGACTGAATGACCTAGATTTCCCAGCAGAGGTATTTGGCTAGTAGCTGTTTCTGCAAATTTATTTAGCTGTGAGTATTCACTATGTAACTGGTGTTACTTTTCTATGTCAGCTGCTGAGTGAAAATAGAAGGTCTATCAGAATGTGTTGGAGCCATTTTGGTTGCAAAATATTTTTTTATTTTCATTAGATCATGAATAAGTTTAATTTTATCATCTCCAGGACATAGAACATTTAATATCAGGAGGCTGCTGATTCTTTAATTCAGGGCTTTATTCTCTCTGCTGCACAGCTGCATTTAGTGTTCAGAGACCTTTCTATATCTTTACTGTAAGTCACTGTTTACTCAGAACTCTACAGCTCTAAAGCCTACTCCCATGTCACCAAATCTGTAATAATATGCTGGACATCTCTGGGGTTTTACCCGTTGTATCAGAGGAAGGATTCTTCTAGCCTAAAAGGTTCTTTCACCTAACCGTACCCATGTTCATTTCCATTTATTCTAAAGACACAAAATCAAATTTTGAATTTACATAGCTATGCAAGGTGTAGCTTGTGGTTAGCAATCATGGATGTGATATCATAGAAAAACAGCTTTCTTGGGCCTGATTGGTGAAAGGCAGAAAAGCATATTAAGACTACAGATTTTAGCTTCTTAAAGGTATTTTAGAAGTGGTACACAGATACTTCAATTCGCTTTGGAGAAAACCTAGTAGATATCAAACAGAAATAGGAATGTTCTTGCTTTGTTACCCAGACAAGGAATAATCTAATTTTCTTTAGTCACTAGAATGATCTGGATAGCAGCACTGAGTGTCTCTGAAATTAAGACAATACTGTGCTGCCATGCAGAAAAATAAGAGTCAAATTTAAAATGTTGTCACCAGCCAATAGAGACAATATACCTTTACTTTCTAAAATATTTCATTTCCCTTTTGAAAATTTGTATCAAATACATTAGAATTCACTGACCTTTGTGATGAATGTGTAATCCATGCTGTAAGCAGATCAGAAAGAAAAGAAAAATAAATGTCAATAGAAAGTAAAAAATATGGATGAAATTAGTTTAATTATAGTGGAATTCCTACTGGATTATATTATACTTACAGTAATGCTAAAAGAGTTCACCATGATTAATGTTATTAAAGTATGTGCCAAACAAAATAATGATTGTTCTCTTTTCACAGGAAAAAAGTTTCCACTGTCAGTGTAGTAAGATGAGATATTTCACTTTTGCCGTGTAGGTACATTAACATCTGTAATTAAATGAATCAGATGCAAGGGCACACATAATGTTTTCTAAAGGTGATTTCTTCCTATTTGACTCCATCTCTGCTACTCTCTTTTCTTCTGCCTCAAATTCTTTCTTTGCGTGGGACCTCTTAGTCTTTTTCCAAGACATACAGGATTAAAAACCCCCTTGGTTCTCACTTCAGTTTGTTTTTTGTCCCTCCTCTCTGGTTACAGATACAGAAGTTTCTCTTTTTAAAAAAAATCCTTCCCAATTTATGAATTATTTCAAAGGTCCAATAGTCTTCTTTCCATCATTTACCACTTATAATGTCCCTTTTCCACTTATCTTGCCTTGCCCTGATTACAACACTAAACATTCTAGTCAAACTATTTTTGAAAAAAAAAATTCCTATTTCTTACTCCTTCTGTCAGTTCATTTCCTTTCATCTCTAATTTATTTCATATGATGTTTATAATCATCATTAGATATCCTCTTGCTTAGTGTATTCTCATCCCTCAACAATATAAATTCATCCACTGTAGTCCATTGAGTCTCCTCATAGTTAAGAAGTGATAATTTTAGCAAAATTTTAGAGCAAGTACTGCACTTTCATTTTCCCAGACCTGTCATCTACACAGAACACTATCACTAATTCTATTTTTCTTGAATTCTGTTTTTATATTTTGTTTAGATCTCTTTTATTTTTGTTTTCTCTCTTCTTGGATTTTTTTTTTTTTTTTCTTTGTTTGGTTTGTTTTTACTATATCTGCTGTATTCTTGTTTCTCCCAAACATTGTTTGGGTAACCCCAAGTTATTATCTCTCCTTCCTTTCTCTTACCCCTTTTCACGACACTGAGGAAACAGAAATGCTAGCAGCATCAGTATTATTCTGTTTTACAGATCCGTACTTGTACTCTAAACTTTTTTTTTTATTTTTAGCTGAACTAAAATCTCGTTCTCAGTTTGCCCAGACTCCCTCCTCTTTAGCTCTTTCCATCAAGACTATATCCAAATAATAAGCCTAAAATACAGTTTTTACAGCCAGTGTATGAAGATAAGACAACACACTCAAATGTGATGACATCTATTATTTTGAAAGTAACAAATGCAGTTTTAACACACCTTCCTACATTCAGAATAATGCTGCTCTTGGATCATCACTTCGTTTCTATTACTTCTCTTTTTATATCCCTCCATTTGCTGTTCCATGAAACAGCTCAAGAAACAAGCTGCTTGTTTTGCATACAAAGCTGATGATTGCTATGTCACCCTATCACTTCCCAGTGTCAAGAGATCAGACTTCAGTTCCTAAGTCTCACATATTATTTCAGGCTTAATTTTCACACTGATGCTATTACAAAAACTCCCTCACCACTTAATCATCCTTCTTCAATTCCAGCCTTAAAACTGGCTGTGTTTTAAAATTAATATATGAATGAATTGAAATATAAAAAAAAATCATATATGAAGACATGTGACAACAGAATGATCAAAGGTGATATGAGAGCACTCTCTATCTACAGACAATGATGTATTGTTACTTCCCTACATGCTTTATGAAATATAGTACACACACACACACACACACACACACACATATGTATATATATGTTAACTGCTAGCCCAAAGTTTGTGCTTAAGCCTTCTAAAGCTCTTTCCATTAGAAAGCCTCTTCTTATAGAATCATAGAATCATAGAGTGGTTTGGGTTGGAAGGGGCCTTAAAGATCATCTAGTTCCAATCCCCCTGCCATCAGCAGGGACACCTTTCACTAGATCAGGTTGCTCAAAGCCTCATCCAGCCTGGCCTTGAACACTTCCAGGGAGGGGACATCCACAACTTCCTTGGGCAACCTGTTCTAGTGTCTGACCACCCTCACAGTGAAGAATTTCTTCCTAATATCTCATCTAAACCTGCCCTCTTTCAGCTTAAAGCTATTTCCCTTTGTTCTGTCATTAGCTGCCCTTATGAAAAGTCCTTCCCAGCTTTCTTGTACTGCATTGGTCCACCTTCTATTAAAAAACACTGTGGATCATAACCAAGCTCACAGCTAATACAGCAATATATGTATAAATAGCATTTCTGAGGACTTTGTTTTATATGTATTTCATATGCCTGTAGTGCAACAAAAAGATAGATAGCTCGGTTACTTTGAATGAGTTCACCTCACCTAAATTCAGCTACATCTGCGGTAGATTTCTTTTATAGTCAACAGGGAAAATAGGCACTTCTAGAATGTGATTCACTTCCTTTTAATATGGATGTCAAAACTTGGTATACAGCAAGAACGAAATCCTACACTGCTAATGTTCAGTTGGACTCTTGCCATCAGCTTCAGTAGGGCCAGAACTTATCCCCAAATACACTAAGAGCTTTTTCAGAGATATGTTCAAATCAACTTTCCAAACTCAACAAAACAAACCAAAATCTTAAGCCAAAGCCAGCAGAAGATCCAAAATCAATATGACTTTTTCAATATGCTAACTTCTAAAGTAGAAAACTTATAAATTTCCAGTTAGAACATGACATGAAGTAACAGTGACATGCTGAATAAATAACTAGCTATGTTACAATTACATAATTTAATCAGAAACAGGATTTTGGATCACTTTTGTGGAAAAACTAGATACCAGTGAGCAACCAAGCCACTATCTCAAAATAAAAATTAACAATCATTACCAAGCTAATTAATAAAATTAATAAATAAGAATGTATATTAGAACAAGAATGACTAAAACAAACCAACATTTTTAAGATCCAGTTATTCTCATTCTTATTTTAAGAGTTCTTGATCCTATTGAGAGTTTAGACTTGCTATGTGATGAAAAACAATAAATCATAAACAATGCTAAATTTTTTAAATGCTTATTTTTTTAAACTCATTTCCCTAACTCTTAAGAACTCAAATTAAGGCACCTAGTTTTAATAATTAATATCGGTGAAGAAAAAATCCTTAGTAGAAAAGCTAGAGGTTGGAAAAGTCATCAAGATGCAGCTAATGTTTTTATCTCATGTTAGTTTCTTCATCTGAAAATAATTAAGGAGAAATACCAGAACAACTTATGGAATGGTATAATTAAAATAATAAAAATAATTATCATCTTGTCTGCATTGGGTTTGCATGGCAAGGTTTTGGTAATGGGGGGACATAGGGATGGCTTCTGTGAGAAGCTGCCAGAAGCTTCCCCCATGTCTGACAGAGCCAATGCCAGCCAGCTACAAAAGGGACCCTCCATTGGCCAAGTTCGAGCCCATCAGTGACACCTCTGTTATAACATAATTAAGAAAAAAGAGCCCCATGCTAAAGCAGTTCGTGAAGAACTGTAGTCCATGGGAAGGACTCACATTGGAGAAGTTCATGGAGGACTGTCTCCTGTGAGAGAGACCCCACGCTGGTGCAGGGGAAGGAGTCCTCCCCCTGAGGAGGCAGGAGCAGCAGAAACAACGTGTGATGAACTGACCTCAACTCATATTCCCTGTGCTTCTGGGGGGAGGAGGTAGAAACTGGGAGAGAAATTAAGCCTGGTAAGAAGGGCAGGGTGGGGGGAGATGTTTTAAGATTTGGTTTTACTTCTCATTATCCTCTTGTCTGATTGGTAATAAATTAAAATTTGGGTCTGTTTTGCCTGTGCCAGTAACTGTTGAGTGATCTCTGTCTTTATCTTGACCCACAATCCTTTCATTTTATTTTTCTCACCCCCCCCCCCCGCCCAATTGAGGAGGTGGAGTGATGGAGTGGGCTTTGGTGGGCATCTGGCATCCAGCCAGGGTCAATCTACCACATTGTCACAATATCTCTGGACTACTTGCTGTGAACCCTCAGTACAAATATAAAAAAACACTTTCAAATAAACTGTCATCATCCCTAAATGAGAAGTAAAACTTGAAATGTGGAATCTAAGGTGAATTTTTTTTTTTCATAATTCACCAATGTATACATGCTTTACTTTCCACATAAACCTTACGCTTCTCAGGACAAGATCACAGTACTATTTATGAACACAGGTGACAAACTGTACTGTTTTTGTTTGGGATAGAGTTCACTTTCCACATAGTATCTAGTATGGGGCTATAGTTTGGATTTGTGACCAAAACAGCGTTAGCAACACACTGATGTTTTAGCTTTTGCTGAGCAGGTGCTTGCAAAGTATCATGGCTTTTTCTGCTCCTCATACTGCACTGCCAGCGAGGAGGCTGGGGGTGCACAAGCAGTTGTGAGGGGACACATCCAGGACAGCTGAACCCAACTCACCAAAGGGATATCCCAGACCATATGAAGTCATTCTCTGCATATAAACCTGAGGGAAGATGGAGGAAAGGGAGGACATTTGGAGTGATGGTATCTGTCCTCACAAGTCACCGCTACATGTGATGGAACCCTGCTTTCCTGGAGATGGCTGAACACCTGCCTGCTGATGGGGAGCAGTGAATGAATTCCTTGTTTTGCTTTGCTTGCATGTACAGATTTTATTTTACCTCTTAAACTCTTACCTCAATCTACAAGTTGTCTCACCTTTACCCTTTCGGTTGTCTCCCCCATCCCAATGCAGGTGAATGAGAAAGCATCTGGTGGGGATGAGATGCCTGCAGGGGGTTAAACCACAACACATAGGAAGACATAGATGTAGCATGTTTTAGCTATATTGCAAGAATAATATTCAATAAAATTAATCTCTGTTTTTCTACTTTACATGGTTTAGACCAATGGGGTAAATCACACAGGAAACCCGTGGAGAAGTGAAGAATCTGTCATTAAATGATTGTGTAATAGATACGGTATATTTGTCTAAGAAATCAGGAAAATCTATGAAGACTAACAGCAGTAAGATATTTATACAATAATGGAGACCAATAATCAATTTAAAAGATTTTTCTTCAAAGCACCACCCAATTTCACAAACATTAAGAGGAGTAAGGAAATCTGCCTACAGTGCTGGAAAATTGTGGAACAAAAGAGATACTCATTAAAAAACCCAAACATAAAATATATTGAATACCATTGACAAAGGGGGATGGGGAAATATTCAACAACTGGCAAAACTATAAAAACAAGTTCAAATGAGAACCATAAGTCCCACAATGATCTGGTGGAAAAAAAGAAGGGGACTACAAGTTGGCTAAATACTGATTCAACTCACAGGCTATCAGTTGGCACTGAGTGATATATGAAAACCCAAAGATTGTCAAAATCCAAACCAGCATAACATTTAAACTGTAAAGGGGCCCTGCTGACCCATTCCAGAGTTTTCCTTATTTTTTAAATTATAGATTGGCCTCTTCGACGTGCTTTGGCCAAGCTCTCAAGAAAAGGGATTTAAGCCTTCTTTTATTTGGAATCATAATTTGATTGAAGTTCATCTTTCTCTCTCCAAGACCTAAGTAGGAGCTGTATGGTCAATGCATGACAGCAGCGTAGAGTAGATAGGTCATGTACATTGTTATTTTTCAGATATTTCAAGCCATGCTGTCTGTGCAAAAGAGCTCTGAACCTGAACTGACTTGCAAGTTTAACTAGGTTTGCAGCCGCTTTGTGTTGCTGCAGTGGCACAAAGAAGCAAAACTAGAGCAGGAAGTCTGGCCCTGAGAGTGGAAATTAGAAGAACATTGATTAAAACTTGCTCATATTGGTTAAACTTTGACAAAGCATGTTATTGTAATATTTGTGTTAAACTTCAGCTGAAAACGAACATTTTTTTTTTTTTCTTTTTCTGAATGGATGAGTAGAACAATTCTCAAAGATTAGAAAATGCCATTTAAAAGACTGAGGTTTTATCTTGTCTATGTATTTACTGTCTTTCAACTATGTTGAGGAGTAGAAGGATCAAAATTCTGAAATGTGGTGATTTGTGTGGTATTTGTGGTCTCACTGTTCCTCAAAAATCTGTAAATAGCAGAAAACAGTTTGAACTCTCAAGATTTATAGTCCAATTTCCAGACTTCCCAGGCTAGCTAACTATGTTATAGACAAGCCCAAATTAATCCTCAGTTCTGGACATCTGCAAACCACAGATCAAAATCAGTATCTATGGTCTGCATTTCTGTGCTTTTGTAGTTTGGATGAATTATCTGAATCAAATATCCAAGGCGTGAACAACAGGGAAAAATCAATCAGAAACATATGCCATTTTAAAGTTCTTTTTCCAGCTGCTTAGGGGAATAGAGGACTGGGTCCTTTCACAAACCTCTTAGGACTTCTGATCCACCCCAATAAGCACATAGTAGGAGGGACAAGATGGAAATAGCAGTGGAAGCTGTTCTCACTCTCCTTTTTGCACTAACCACTTTCATTTTACATGTGGTGGGTTGACCCTGGCTAGAGGCCAGATGCCCACCAAAGCCCACTCTATCACTCCCCCTCCTCAGCTGGGCAGGGGGAGAAAAATATAACGAAAAGCTCGTGGGTAGAGATAAGGATGGAGAGAGATCACTTACCAATTACTGGCACAGGCAAAACAGACTCAACTTGGGGGAAAAAACAAATTTAATTTATTACCAATCAAAACCAGAGGATAATGATAAATAAAACCAAATCTTAAAACACCTCCCCCACCCCTCCCTTCTTCCTGGGCTTAATTCCTTTCCCGATTTTCCAGCTCCTCCCCCCAGCAGCACAGGGGGACAGGGGCTTGAGGTCAGTTCATCACACGTTGTTTTTGTCTCTTCTTCCTCCTCAGGGGGAGGACTCCTTACCCCACACCAGCCTGGGGTCCCTATCATGGGAGACAGTCCTCCACGAACTTCTCCAATGTGAGTCCTCCCCATGGCTGACTGACAGTTCTTCATGAACTGCTTTAGCATGGGTCCTTTCCATGGGGTGCAGTCCTTCAGGAAGGGACTGCTCCAGCATGGGTCCCCCCACAGGGTCACAAGTCCTGCCACCAAACCCGTTCTGGTGAGGGCTCCTTTCTCCATGGGCCACAGGTCCTGAGAGGAACTTGTTCCAGCGTGGGCTTCCCATGGGGTCACAGCCTCCTTCGGGCATCCACCCGCTCCGGCATGGGGTCCTCCTTGGGCTACAGGTGGACATCTGCTCCACCATGGACCTCCATGGGCTGCAGGGGGACAGCCTGCCTCACCATGGTCTTCACCACAGTCTGCAGGGGAATCTCTGCTCTGGCACCTGGAGCACCTCCTCCCCCTCCTTCTTCACTGACCTTGGTGTCTGTGGAGTTGTTTTCTCTTACATCTTCTCACTCCTCTCTCCTGCTGTAAAGTGTGCAGCTTTTTTTTTCCCTCTCTTCCTTTTTTTTTTCTTAATTATGTTATCACAGAGGCATTACTGATGGGCTTGGCCTTGGCCAGTGGTGGGTCCATTCTTGGAGCCCCCAGCATTGTCTCTGTCAGGTCGGACATGGGGGAAGCTTCTGGCAGCTTCTCACAGAACCCACCCTATGTCCCCCCCTGCTACCAAAACCTTGCCACGCAAACCCAATACATTACAGTAGTGTTGCATTTAAGTGGTGACAAGTACTATCTGTGTCTTCTGTGCCCATATGAGATGGCATAGTTCTGTCACATTTTTTTTATTTTTTTTTTTATTTTTTTTTAATGAGACTAAATGTTTGATCTAGAATCTCAAAATGTGTCTGCTTAAGTCTCAGAACTGGAAAGAAAGGGGTTAACATTTAGAAATGTTTTATTGGAAATTCTAGTGGGAAAAGGTATTTTTTTCAGAAAGTAGAATAGAAAATTTTGAGCAGAGGCATAACAAATCTTGTTCTAGATGGTGATATATATTTTTGTTTGTTTGTTTATTCCCTTTTTAAAATTAAGTTGAACACTGAAGATCTGATCCAGCTATGATTTCAGTTGCGGTCTGTAGGTCATTACCTCTCTCACTGACAGTTTCTAATTTAGGTACCTCATGTAATTGCTTAAATTTAAGTCACACTAATCCATATGATACAGCTTCATATACATCCTGTGTCACTGTGGGACAGTGAGACACTTTAGGTTCAGCAAGCCTTGAATCATCTCAATGCCAAGGATGCCTGGAGCTACAAAGCTGGAACACTAAAAAGTCTTTACCCCAAGGTAGTCCTCACAGAAAGACCCAGATATCTACAAGCAAAAGTAGTCTGTAGAGACACCACTCGGGTTTCTCAGGAAGCTTGTTGACATCAATGCATGTCCATTAAATACAAAAACCTACTTTACTGGAATATGCCTGGCCTATTCTGTGCAATGTTGCCACTCTAGGTTTATGATTACTGAAGTGCTTTGGACTTCTACAGAATCACTGAATTTTGAGTGCTGCTTGTAAGGAAGAATAATGAAAAAAAATTTGGCTTCACTGTATCCCCCAAACTTGAATGTTGTTTTCAAGGCTTATCCAGTACAAGAACAGGAATTTATATGCAGTTGCATGTACTGCTGAGTGTTCCCTAGAAATGACAAGACAGTTGGGAAATGGGGAAAATGTTGTAAGAAGACAGATACTTTCTTTTAAATTGTCACATCACAAAGTCTCTCAAACTGTTACAGAAGATACAGAAGCAGCATGCATAAACCTTAGATAATTTTCACAGACCCTCTGAAGAGGAATGCGAAGCCATTCAAAATGTTACATTTCTTGTACATGACTTCAGTGATATTCTCTTCAAAGTACTTTGTCAGGTTTTGGTGTGCCTCGGGTTTGTTTTTTGTTTTTTTTTTTCCTTTCTCTTTATTTCTAAAGATGTTTACACCAGAGTGGGGTCAGATGCTGTTATCATGCCTATAAACTGCCTTTATGAAGAGAGAAACTTGTAAAAACAAAACTGAGGAGTGGATTTAAAACTGGTGTAACTCCTTTAACTACTTTTGTATCTTGTATCATTTTACATCCACAAAGATACACCTACACTTAATTGGCTGGGTGGACTGAGTATTCTGTTTTTCATGTGGCTGGCATATATTTCTTTAATCTTTATCTAGATTACAAGCTCAGAATAAGCCAATTGCTAGAATTAAGCAAATGTAATATGACGAATAGCCCTGGAGTTACTGTAGAAGAGTGGGATATAGAATAAATGGACTGAACACCAGGTATTACCATCAGCTGTTTGTGTCATCCCTAGCCAACTTGCTTGCATTTTCTATCCCTTGACTGCCTATCTGTAAAAAAGGGTTAATACTACCTTTTAGCACTTTCTGTGTTCTCTTTTGGGCAGAGAGCTATTCTTTTCATGTGTGCTTGCATGCTATTTTTCACAACAGTAGCTTTTTAGCTACTCAGAAAAAAAATAAAAATAAAAATTATATATATATATTTGCTAACTTGACAATGAATTTTCACCTGAACCAAAACTTTTAGTGGTAAAATAATATTTTTTTTTTTTAATCATCAACATACCTCATGGACAAACTCAGTTTCTGGGGAGACAGACAGATAGAAACTGTGTAGGACACTAATTTGGAACACAGAGTTCACATCCACTCAATTCCAAATCAGGATTTGCACTTAGGTCTCACAACAGGAAAGTGCTTTTATAAGAGTCAAGGTCTTTTATCCCATCTTCTGCATCTGTTTGAGATCATGTAATTAAATATTCTATGGAAAAGAAACATCCAATTCATCATCACTAATTTCAGAAACCTGAGGTTCCCTAATTAAAAGCTTCGGTAACCTATATACTCAGTAGAAAGACAAAAGCATCTTGGACTGTGTTGTCAGATCTTTTTGTTTTGTATTTGGAATAAGGAATTAATCCTGAAACTTTTGCATCATCAAGGCACAATCTAACCATATTTCTTCTGTGAGAAATTCACCAGTTCTTATAATCATTTAGAAAGGTTTCATTTGCAATCCATCAAAAAAGCAAATACAATGTTGAAATTTCAGATATTTAAAAATCTTTGTATTACAAGGAAGAAATAAACAAATCTTTAGGAAACTGCAGTTTACTCTGTATGTTTTTGACCTGATCTTTCTGGATAGCTAGAAAGAGTATGTAAAGACAGACAACTCTCTCTGCCCAGAATATAATCTTTCTAAAAATAATACTTCAACTGCATCCAGAAACACTAAAATAAGATTTATATGGTATCATTGGGGATCATCTCTTGCCGGAGAAGACACATACCATTTTCCAAGTAGAATAGTATACTGTAAAAGTGGTGCAACAAAGTCATTGTTACGTGGTACAAATTAACAAGGTCCTTAACTGAAGGCTGAAATTTAGCCTCAGTAATGATTATATCTATAAGAGATTTACAAATGTAAGCAAACATTGCAACTGAGCAACTGCTTCATTATTTATTCTACTTTTAAAAAAAGCCAGAGCCAATGAAACAGTGTAGTAATTTTGAGTTCTCATTTGGAGAACTAAGAACTGGAAGGGGGACTGATTATTCACTTTAGAATTAGGAGTGATTTTCTACACAGTAGACAGCAAAATTATTGTACAGAATTTAATAATATACGCTTATATAGTAATGAAGGGTGACATACTTAGATCATTTTGATACTATAAAACATAGGGCAGTGATGCATGTATGTATATATGTGTATATTTTGCATACATATGTTATGAAGGAAAATAGTAAGGCTGCCATTCAGAGAGACCTAGCCAAGTTGGAGGAGTGGGTCAATAGGAGCCTTATGAAATTCAGTGAGGACAAATGCAAACAGTCCTGCATCTGGGAAGGAAAAAACTTTGGCAGAAATATAGGCTGGGGCTGCTGGGCAGGGATGCACCTTGTCAAGGAGCAGCATGGCTCAGCAGCAACCCCAGGGCCAGGGACCTGGAGCTGAGGGTGACCCAGCACTGTCTGTGTCCTCACCCACGGAGTGCAGTCCTACAGGGTTGCTAACAATGTCCATTGACAGCCCTCGACACAGCAAGTGATGAACCAGGGCCAAGGCACAGCCAGGGGCTCTAGCCAGAAGCTAAAGGAGATGGGGACAGAGACAGGAATGGAAACCAGCACTGCTGCGGTCTGACTGCAGGGACTGACAGCCCCGGACTGGGCTGAAATGGGGTCTTGGGTAGGGGGAGTGAGTGGGATTCCAGAGGAGGCTAGGCAGGGTAATTAACCTCTTGATGTACTCAGAGCCCTGAAACAGCTGTGTTAACAGGACCTGGGGATGCTGGTGGACACAAGGTGGACATAGGCCAGCTGTGTGCCCTGGCAGCAAAGAAAACCAACAGCATCTTGGGCTGTATAAGTAGAAGTGCAGCCTGTAAGAAAGGGTTATCCTACTCTGCTCAGTAGTTGTTAGATCACATCTAGACAATGCATATAGTTTTGGGTCCTTAATACAAGGAAGATACTGTAAAACTGGAGTGAGCTCAGTGGAGGACACCAAGATGTCCAGGGCTGGAGCACTTGACCTGTGAGTGAACCTGAGGGTACTGGACTTTTGCATTGTGCATTCTCAAAAAGAGACAGCTTCAGTAGGACCTAACAGCAGCCGCCTGTACCTACTAGGAGGTTGTCAAGACCACCTGAGGTGCCTGGTGGAAGACTAAGAAGCAATGAGCACAAGTTACAACAAAAGAGATTCAGTTTGGATACAAGGAAAACCTTTTTACCACAAGGACAGCCAAGCAATCAAACAGGTTGTCTGGAAAAGTTGTGCAGCCTCCATTTTGGAGGTTTTAAACATCTGAGTAGTTTAAAGCCCAGTGCCACCTGACCTGATCTCATAGCTTACTCTGTTTTGAACAGGAGATTGCACTGGAGACCTCCTGAAATTCCTTCCAAAATGAATAATGATATGATCCTATGAAAATAAAGAGCAACAGATACTGAGAGTAAGAGCTATTCATGTCACTTGAACAAATTCAAGCTGAGGTACTTGTAGCAGGACAAAATATTTATTGGACAGTGGAAGCAATTCCACATGTTCAGAATTCTGTGTTTGCAGGATCGAATTTTTGTCAGAGATCTCACTCTTTAGATGGACAATGAAACTACTGTTTCATAATCATATTATTGCTGTTTATCCTTTCTCTCCTATGCTTTCCTGAATCACTCATCACTGAAATGCTGGCTCACTAAATTTAAATTAGAAAATGACAGTCGCAGCAGACATCCTCCTCAACTTCTGCGTTAATTTTCACTTCGATATACTTCAGGCTGATAAATGAAATCAAGTCCATTCACCTATCCCTTTACCCTCAGGCTAGAAGGGGCAGGTGTTAGACATATCAAGAACAGTAGCAATTTCTCTGACACAAGGAGAAGAATTTGACATTGAGCTTGGTTCTGATTCAATTGTCCATAGTAATGTCAATAGATGCTGGTTCCACAACCATGTGCTTCAGAGAAGTATAAAATCTTAGAAATGCTATGAAATAAATGCACATTGAATGCACTTTTAGAATTGCATTAGTGTGCATATTAACTATAATTAAAATAATTAGAAAATTGAAATTAGAGGAAGAAGACTCAAAGAGTACATGAAAGCTTGCTTGTCAACATATCACTAAAATATTCAGTCAAAAATTGGAAGATCTGATGTGGCTGAAATATTGATTTTCTTTTAGAAGTTTATGTTTCATTATTGATTGTTTACATTCTCTGACTTGAGCCAAATTCCACAGAAAGGACAGTGTTTAGTCTGACTACTTACCTAATCTCCTTCTAACATCTATAAATAGAGATGGACAGCCTCAGAGAACGATTATTTTCACCTAACTGTAGGCCTGTCTTAGGAAGGGCTAGTCAATCTTCTGAAGGCTCTTATCCTTGTCTCCACTACCTTAAGGAGAAAGTCCAGGAGACTGTCTAAAAACAGATGCTCAACTCTTAGATGAATTCTCCTCTTCTTCACTTTCAAATATCAATTCTACAATGTGTTGAAAGTAACCTACTTTTCAAATGTTTCTTGGACACTTAAAGCATTTCAGTCTTTTCTCTTGTATTGCTCCCTTCCAATTTTAGTGCCATAATTACAGTTAAATTACACTTTCATCTTCACTTAAAAAACATATATCTCCAGCTAGATTCTTCCCTATTCTGCAATTCACTGGTCTTGCTTGTAACAATTACTTTTGGCCATTGTTTCTGAATTGTTATTATGTTTTTCTGTATCTGGTGTTTAAGCTATTTGCTTATTACATGGCACATTTTCAAATGTCTGTATACAATTCTGCTTATATTTTCAATGTGTGTATACAATGAAGTGGGCTATTTGATTTCTGTACTATCACTTACTTTCTGGATATTATGAGGATGATAACAAAAGAACCTTTCTGAAGTTTCAGATAATTCCCAAAGCTTGAGCTGATAGTTCAGAGGTAAGCCTGACCTACACTGTAGTGTTAAAGAAATGCATTTCTACAGCGATGCTTCAGACTTCAGAAGTCTCCAAAGATGTACCCATCTTCCAGGGGAAACAGTTAGTATATTTAAAATGGTAACAACATGCACATTTTAAGACAAAGGCTGACTTAAACAAATGCACAAAAGTAATGAAACAGAAGAGAATACTCTGCTTGTGAGCCTGTTAACAGGGTGGTTTAGTACATATCAGTTGCTGTAAGGGCAATAAGGACATATTTATGTCTACACCATCTGCTGTCCTATGCTTATAACCCTTCAAAGCAAACCTGCTGTTTAACATGAGATTCAATATGATTATAACCTATACTTAATAACTGGTGACTGACATCTGATACTACACATCAATGCTGTGGTGTATGCTGCCTGGTGGTGGTGAAGGAAAATAATACCTCTTGACTTCTTTTTCTTAATGTAGATTAATGGCAAGGATAGCTAATTAGCAAACATGCTTCGCAATGTTATCCTCTAGAAAGTTCAAACTTATTCTAAAGCCTTACACTGTGATATATGGGACCAATAACTATTAATCACTTAATATTCTGTCAAGTCCACACCCTGTAGATATTTTAAGGCTTTTGTCATTCACAGCATTTAAATTCTTCCTAGTGTTCTTAGAAAAGACCCCAAATGGTCCAGCACAGTACACATTGACCACTCAGCTGTAAAATGATCAGCTTGCCTTGGAATTCATCTCTGCTGTTCCTTGCCATCCGACCCAACACACTTTCCAGCTGGAACAGCTTACTATCAGCATGGAAAACCAAGTGCCCATTCCCTGAACACCAGATGTCAGTCATCCTTTAAAACCCATCTAACTTAGAGAGGAGGTACTTTTAATTCCCCAGTGCCCCACAGGACAAATGCCAAATGGCAGAACCTTCCCCAAATTCTCAGCCTAAAATCAAGCCCATTGTTCCCTTGCAGAAGGTAGAAACAGACTAAGTTCTGCTCAGTCATATCTGCTCTCTGCCTCACACACCATTTTCATCTACACTGAAAGCTTCAGCTGAATTCCATTAGGAAGAAAAGAGAACTGGGTCAGGCAACATTTCTAATTTCTAACATGTCTAATTTCTTTCAGTTTGACAACAATATGGCTATAATTTTAGCTGAGACATGTCAGGAGATTACTAAATATATGCATTTTTTTTAAAAAAACAACAAAAATGACATGGCAAACAGCATGCTTTACTTAAAAAAATACAGCAGACAATGCAGTCCTTCAATGTATTGCTTTAAAAAAATGTCTGAAAGGCAAGGATTGCCAGTTTGATTTTACAATATTTGTGATATGCATTCCATCAAAATGAAACTAATATTGACTCACTTGTATTTCTATTGCATTTTGCTTTCTGTATTAATGTTTGTTTGAATTATTCTGAATATTCCACACAATTTAAATTTCAGCTCATGAACTGAATTAACCTCATTAATGAGAATTTTGCCTATGGCACCCCTTTTATAAATGCTTTTCCCATTGAGAACCTTGCTGGGAAGACAGCTTGATTGTGATTATATTGCAATTCAACTTGTTACTGCAGATCTCCATTTTGTATTAGATGCTTTCTTATCTGATAGCTAAATTGGCCTGAAAACTTACAAGATGAAGCAATTGATTCATAAGTTCTTGAGGACACTGAAATCAGTACGGCCGGTTTGCTATGATTGAAGCAATAAATACTAGCCACTAACATTTTCTCAAAAGCTTCTTATTATGTTCATTGTAGGGGAGAGTCACTATGGAAAACATTACCAAAAGTTAGACATTAAATATTTTATGAAACTGACACAAGACCTGCTTTCCTTCCCATTTTGATTCATGGGATTTCAATATCTTTAGCTGGATTAGGCCACTTACCTGTTCAATACTGAAAGCTTATTTTAGGGTCCTAACGTCACTAGTTATTTGTTTCTATAGACAATTTGATAAGTGATCCTGATTTCTTTTGCTTACCATTATACAGAAAATATATTATCCTGTTACAGATAAATGCCTCAGTAGGGAAACTCACTTTCAGAAGAAACCAACTCTTCTAATAGTCTTCCCATTCCTGTTAACGTCTTGGTAAAAGAAACAGAAAGAACAACTGAAACTAAACTTGTCATTTAGTGTGATAAATTTCTGATTCTCTAATTGTTTATATAATGGTTTGGTTTCCTCTCTGACACTTTTCTATATAATACTGAGGATTCAGCCAACAGATATATCTATTCTTAACTGCAGGGAATCAATTACTGGTCATTAGTCACCTTGTTACTATCAGGGTGGCAGCAATATGCATGCAAATTTGTTACCTAGGAAAATGGAGGCAGAAAGGATAGTTTTCTGAAGTTATACATTAAAACCCAGAATATGATATGGCAAAAGACAACTTGTAGCATTAGAAACCAACTGCGTACAATTAGGCAGGTTCAAATTCAGCTCAGGTTTTTGTTATCTCACAGTTATTATCATCCGGCAGCTGTTTGATAGCTGATGTGAAGCAAGCAGGCAGACTCTGTCTAAGTTTCACCATTGACTATAATGGTAGTGGAATAATCTCCAAGTGCTACTATGATTTAAAACAGCAAAGCCAAATCATCAATATTTACCCTTTTAGAAGTTCCTGCACAAAAGCCAATAGACTAATTATCATTTCACCTAAGCTGCCTTTCACTCCTTCAATACCGTCATCATAAAGCTGTGTTGTGAATACTGAAGACCTTCCACATTGTGTTCTACTAGTAAACTTTCTGTCCCTGTGAAATGTTGTGGGACTGGATTCTTTAACATCACAGAGAAAACTGTATCATAGCAGACATTTTATAACTTGCAATTAATCTCAATCATGTTCTGATAATGGTGATTTAAAACTGATTTCCATGAGGACAGGGTTGACTTCATATGTAGAAACAGTCAGAGGGCAACAGAACACTACCAGGATGGAAAGATACTGGACATAAATTAAAAATATAAAAATAGAAAGCAGAATTTTAGCAGAATTCCTATAAAATGAAGTAAATTCTAAAAAAATAAAGCAACTTGCCTGGATTATTTAGCAGGACGCGATTTGTTTGGATAATTTTGTAATCTCTTCTGGTATTGTTAAAAAGAAATTGCGTCTTACAGGGCCAAATGCTTAAAACTGAAATATCAAAATTAGCATGCCACAGTACTGGAGCATGTTACAAAGCCATCATTTCCACACTGGATACACAGATATCTAGTCCAGAATGTACTTAGCTGTTTTACAAATATTTCTACACAATGTTCAAAACATATCCTATAAAGGATGATCCATTTTAGTAAAATTATTTTTAATATAATTTATTGGGGTATAGCAACTTTTTCTGCTTTGGATGAAGTTATTGTATAGCACAGATCAGGTAGAGTACATAAAAAAATTGACTAGTTCTTTGGTAGCTCCACATAGGACCTACTTTTTAGAACTGAAGATTCAAACAACTACATCTACTCACATCAGCTGAAAATTTCTCTTAGTACCTAAGTTAAGTGAGTATCAGCTATGTTTTATCAGAAAGTCTCTGCAACCACCATAAAACAATCTTGAATATACCTGAAAAAGGGTGTTCTGCCAGTCCTAATATAAGGCCACAGGACCAAGGATTGGCAGAGGTAGATTTGTTATTGAAGGAAAAGCATTTGTCTATGCCTTGGCTTCCATAAGTGCACATCAAAGATATATGCAGGGTGTATTGCAGTGCACTGTTCATTCCTAGTAACAACCATTGCTATCAGATATATCAGCATAGCAAAATTAATCTGTGGTCTCAACACTGCAGTCTCACCACATCAGTGATACAGTTCAGTTGCTTCTTATTCTTTGACAGTTCCAAAATCTCCATATGTGACCTTGATGTGTCTTTTCCAAGTGCTTTAAGATCTCTAGATGGAAAGTTCAATGCAAGATTTAGGTGGCATTATCATATCTCTTCTGCCAAGTTACCTTAATTCAAAAGCTATTTTATCAGCCTGCTCACTCTCCTCTTTGTAATAACTTTCATCCTGATAACGTTATTAAACAAATATTATGAACCAGCTTTCATCAGACTTTGTTAACTAGATCCTGAAAGTAATAATAACCTGATTTGTAACCTTGTGCTGACTACAGCTGGAGAAATGTTGCACAGAAAGGTGCAGAGCTATGAAGCTCAGATGACAAGAGGATACACCATGCTCTCTAGCACTGAATCATTTTGTTATAGTTGACTTTAAAAGTGCTTTCTGGGAATAGGAAGCTTTGTGAAATGCTTGTGCCATACACTGGATGCCATTCAGAAAATAGAGAAAAGCTGCAAAAAAGACTTGCTTTTTCTTTTTGGTTTCCTCCAGTAAGATGCAACAGTGCATACTTACCCTTAGTGAGCTAGGGGTAAATGGCAGATGATGGGTAGATTCTCTCATCAGATAAAACTATAGACCAGTTTAACCCTAGCATGAGTGACAACAAAGCAGTTGAGAGAAACAGAGTTGTAGCCCTATAGGACCAAAGCTGAGTATTCTCCTAACCAAGGCTGACCTGCTGCTTTTTTAGTTTGTATGTATCAGTACGTATTCCTTTTTTCCCTTCTTCATTGTTTCCTATAACACACTGGCTTCCTGTTGGCTAGGCTTCTTTTTACCATCTTGTTTTTGCACTTGATCAAAGTAACCTTATTATCTTTGCATCATCTGAAAGTTGGTTTTTTTTAATAATTATTATTACCAGAAATTCCTCCTGCTGGCTCAACACCAGACTGCTTGTCTTTCCATAAATATATTTGAAGCTTTACTTGTTTAATCTTTAACTTATTAGGAATATCTGTTGTAAAATGTTTAAAGCTATTTTTGAAATATTCCACCATCTTCATAGAATTAGGCACAATATATACCCAAGAACTAGTAAAACAATCACTTTCTCTGGTGTCTTGCTATAAATGCTGAGGCAGAGAGAGGGTGAAAGTGTTCTTCTGTAATGACAGGAGAGTAAAATCTTCACTCCAGAAACACTGGATGGGCACTTCAGCTCATACTTCAGGCTACCTGAGGTCAGTTGTCTTCTGAAAGTCTCTTCTCTTCTCCAACTACCAGTAAACCAAGACTCCTACCTTAGCTGCTTCAGTTAGGATCTTTAAGTCAGATGTGATGAATTTAAACCTTAAAGCCCAAACTAGCCAGTGAGTCCTTGAATTATTTCCAGGGAAAAAAAAAAAACAACCCTGCAGAATAAATTAAGGTGAGACTTGACAGTGCACTTATACTACTCTGTGTTATTTCTCTGCATGACTACCTTCCAGTCAAGTCGAAGTATATAATTTCATTTTCAAAGTGTAAAAAAATTATCTGCATTTACTATACAGGAAGAGTGCCCAGATAGGATGGTGGGGAGGAATAGCTAACACCAACTTGCCCTGTGGTAACATTCCTCTGAATAGAAAATGTAAAATTGTGGATCTATAGAAATCAAGTTACAGAGACATTCAGCAACATGCAGGCTACTTGACACTTAGCTCAGACTTGAAGTCCTAAGTCTTTTGTGAAGTTCAGTCCTCAAGATTTAGATGTGAACACAGTCGGCAATAATGACAGTGAATTCAGACTAAAGAACTGTAGGGGGTTGTGTTTGTTCTCTAAACGCATTCGTTAACAAGTGTACTAGCATGTGAATATTCCAGCAGCAACCACAAGGTTGTAGACTGAGTGTACCTATCCTATCTGGGGCCTGAGAGACTCATGCCATGCCAGCCAAACTGGAAAGCTTGTGGACAGGGTGATGGATGGCTTCCTTCTGGCTTACATGTCTTGTCTGTCATCTTATGGCACAGCTCAGTCTTGCATGGAATCAGAAGACATCTGGAGGCAGCTGGAAGCAACTTGAAAAATGTGAAAAATCACTATATTTTTATACATATATATATGTCACCTATGGAATATCAAGCTGAAAAAAGGCAATGGGCTTTCTAAGAATATCAATGAGAGAGTGATTTGGCCTTGAAAAAACATACTTCCAATTTTCATTTAATAATAATTTTATGTGTTTAATGGAACAAATAAACATTCCTGTAGGTTTACCAGCTAAACAGAAATGTACTGTGCTCGTGATATTAATCTTTTGGGTTTACAATTAATTAACAATGCTGTTCTTTTCCTGGACATTTAACTATATAAGAGTTTTTTATAGCAAAATTAAGAAAACAAATATCTTCACTCTCTGCTGCATTTATGTAGCTTTAATACCAGTTCCACTGATAACACTGAGAGAAATGGAATTTCTCAGTTAACAAGTCCAGTTTGCTTGGAATGGAAAAAGAAGCAGCATTATCTGATTCAATTTTTCACTCCTTCTCTATCCCCAAATTTCATAACCTTCAACATTCATAGCACTTAATGTGACATCCCTCTAAGAGAAATAAGGGAAAGGATGACAGAATGAAAGGGAATTTTAACCATGAATTTTCATGGCCTGTCCACCTGATGTTGAAGGTCATCACTTGTTTAATGCCAGAAAATTAAAGTTATTATTTTAAAGTAATGGGATCTGGTTGTCTCATGCTCAGCTCTGTGGAGACTTGTCTGCACTGGCAAAAAAAAAATTAAAAAAAAAATAAAAAAAGGTCCATTTATTACTAAAACAAGGAAATGATGTTTTGAATTCAATTTACCCAAAAGTGAGAGTGCAAGGCTCTGCAAAATCACATACCACACTGTCATGTAGCTGAAACACCTTTTCAGTTGGGAAAGTACGGTTGGTTTGCAAAGGTCACCTTTACAGTTCAGTTACAGAGAAAATTATAGACAATCATATCTGTACCAGATATTTTTTGGGGAAGGCTTGTTCTTTTTGTGCTCTCAGTGTCTTTAATAAACACCCCCGAATACTGTGTGAGAGGATGTGGTTTCCATCAGAAACCTTTAGAAGATAATCAACAAGAGTAGAAAAACACACCTACGCAGTCACAGGTGCTTTCAGATCCTCCAGCCAATGGCGAATGAGTAGCCCAAATGTATTAATGTTCTCTCTTTTCTATTACCTTGTGAACTAAGTTTAACCAGATATTTGAGCTGTTTGTTTGTTGGTTTGTTTGTTGTTGGTTTTTTTTTTTTAACTGAAAGAGTGCACGATACTGAAGATATATGATGCAAATGACCATGACCATAGTTTCAGTTGGACCAGAGGATGTTTACTTCTCACCTTCCAGCTATCACATGACTTAATACTCTTACATAACAAAGCAATAGTCCATAGCTTGGTGACAGACTGACACTTTGTGTAGCTCCATGGTGGTTTTGCTCCAAAATGAATATATGGGATCTTCAGTTCCAGCTGAAGGATGGGATCTCCTAAAGTTCATCTAAATGCCTTCTAGACTTATTATCTTTGTCTAAGATTTCCTATTAGTAATAACGATGTCCTAAAGACTACAGTCTTAATTTCTAGATGGTAAATTTGAGGTTACTTACAGTGGCTGGTGTTCAAAGGTGGAGTGCACCTTCTGTTTTGTGGAAAATGCCTCCAACTGGCTATCCACTTTTGACTTTGTTTTTCCCAAACTATGCTCCTGAAAAATGACTCTGTCTGAAATTCTGCTCTCTTTAGAAAGGTGTCTGGATGTGTTAGTACTTTTGAGCTGCTACATGCTCTCCTAAGTGCTTGAAGACTTAATAAAGTGGTTGTACGTACATGGTTTAGTCAAAAGCACAGCTGCTTGGCATCAGTCAATTGGAATGACAAAAACTAGTCCAGGACCTGAACTGCGTGAAGGAAGGTTTAAATAGTATCATCCAAGTGGCACACTCTGCATGTTCACACAATGCTGATCTCTTAAGGATCACAGTAGTATAGGCAGGATTTCTCTGGGGAGAAAAATGAGGGAGAAAAAAAAGGACAGTCCAGTAAGCAGCAGAGGGGGAATATCTGGGGTCAGCCATACAGACACAGAGTGCTGGGGGACATGGAAGGGAACAGTACAAGAGGACAGGGGCACATGCAATGAGGGTGAATGGGAGCCTGTGGAGAAGCCTCAGGGGACAAATCTAGGGGTCAGTGCGCAAAGTGCAGTTCCAAGCTTCAAATCTCCCCTCTGTGCTTTAGATTATTCCACTGTAAGTGGTTTTTGTAGGGGTGGAAGGAGAATGGCAGAGAAAAGTGCATGCATCTAGGTAAAACCCTGTCTTGTTCAATCTGAGGCAGTTATGGCAGGGATGCCGATAGGTCCAAGATTTCTTCCTTGATACTTTGGAAAGAGTATTTCTAACTTGTGGATGCCATGGAGAGTGAGATACGTAGACCAGAGGAAGTCCTTGAGCCACAAATTGTTGAAGACTGAGTGAGTGTTCAGAGAAAGGGAAAAATTGTTCTTTCATTCTTATACTTCATCTTAAGCATCCACTTTTGCAGACTGTAGGCTGGGCTAGAAGGACTCAGTGTGACCAAGTATAGATGTGCTTATGTTATATTTAGCGATGCTCTAAACCAAAAGGAAGTGTTCATCTTAACACTAGACAATGTCACCTTGAGAAAAGCTGTGGTGTGCCAGCAGACTGAGTTTCTATTATCAGGTTTTGTCTCTTTTTTTCCTAACAATTACACGTTGTGTTTCTTCCCAATCTATATAAAATCTGTGCTTTTCAGGGTAAGTATTGTTCCACAATAGTACAAATACTGGTATTCTTTGCCATCTCAGCTGTGACTCTGATGCTACATAACAAAAAGAGAATGCAAGAAAAAAAAAATGAATTAGAGCTAGGTATCATGATGTCTTTTCAAGGAGAAATACTTTCATTTCTGTAGCATGCATCGAGTCATCATACCCCTTTTGCAGCAAATTCCCATTAATTTATTCCTAAAAGAGGAATATGTTTGGCTTAATTCAGAGTAGATGAGAGTGAACTTTGATTTTCTTTAGTAATTTTTTAACAGCTCCATGGCTAAAATAACTACAAACTTTTCATACACTAAAAAAAAAAAAAAATAAAACCAAAAAAAAACATGTACAGGGCTGCAAAAATCTGTCAGTGCATTTGCAGGAGGAACAAACAGCATCTAATGTAAGTATAATGGAATTTGGAGTGACACCCAGGCTGTGAGCAGCGTTATGTTGTCATGCCTGGTGTGCAGATATCAAAAACTCTTTTAAGAACTCAAGCTTGTTTTTCATCAGGATGTTTCTCTTCATGCTTTTCTGTGAGCAATGCATGAACCACCAGCACTAAAAAGGACATTTGTTCTGCAACTGCAGCTCTGCCACTGTTCTGGACTTGCACTGGTCCACTAAGTCGCACCTCAAAACACAACATGTCAGATGATGAGACAGACAGGTCTTTAGTATTAAATGTCGCATTACCTC
Source organism: Antrostomus carolinensis (assembly GCF_000700745.2). Lineage (NCBI taxonomy): Eukaryota > Metazoa > Chordata > Aves > Caprimulgiformes > Caprimulgidae > Antrostomus > Antrostomus carolinensis. The sequence continues at coordinate 148,057 of NW_010316960.1, read as the reverse complement.
CCAGAAGCTCTTCTTGAAACAGGAAGAACCTTTACAGTCAATATTGCTTATAACCAGAGTAGGTTACAGCTGTTATCCTGAAGACTTTATGATATTGGAAGACAAAAGCAGAAGGGAAAAGTGATCCTCTGTGTAGATCAGTGCACTCTGTGAGTCCCCAAGCCTCTAATACAGCCTTCATCTTATTAAGCTTATTTCACAAGGAAATCAGCTACTAGTCACAAAAAATCTTAAAATCTTGCTTAAGCAATAATTAATTTACTGTCATTAAAATATAATAAACTGATGTTACATATGAAAGGCCTCCTCTCTGCTTCAGATACAGATGAAGTTTATGGGTGAACCTGTTTTACAATATTGACAAATCCTGGAAAAAGAATTGGAGGATTAAGATTTTTGTTGCAATATCAAAACTGGATTGCAAGACTTGGATAAAATTCAGCTCAAATTTATGTGAAACTAAGAGAATTTATAGGTTTTAATATACATCCAGGTAAAGATATGTGTCCCTTGGCTGAATTTCTTTCTGTATTCGTAAGTTTGTTTGAACTGGATAATGGAGTGGATGAAATGCGCCTGCTTCTGAGAGTAGGGAATGTCTCACTCTTTTTAGAGGTTAGATTTCCTGAGAATGTCTTCTGTCTGGCTCCTAAAATTTTTTTGAGGCATTGGACCTCAGAAACTGACAGATTTGGGAGCAGAGGGGAACTTCATTCTTACAGCTTTTGAATTTTCTGATGATATCTTGATTTTCATTTAAAAATTATAACTTTAGGGCATTTTCAAAGCAAGTGTTATTCTATGTTATTTAGTTATGAGGATCTACACATGAACAGTTCACAATTGTCTAAATTAAGCCTATTAAGCCAGGGGAGAGAAGTTAATCTCTGCAAAAGTGCAGGAAATCAACCTACTGCCAAAGCAGCCATGTTTTAAGGACGCAGGTCAAATGATACTAAAATTTTTCACTGTTTTTCATAGGTGACTGACTTTATCTTAAATGTGCAAAAGAAAGGTGGAAAAATATCATTTAGATTGTGTCTATGATCACCACTTAGAATTAGGAATTTGACTGCGAGAATTCAGCCACCAATTAGGGAAGATAAATAGAACCATTGACATAATAATAAGTACATAGGGACAAAGATGAAATAAAAGAGAAGAAGTTGGCTACATTTTGTAGTGGAGGCTATAAAAGGCTACAGTGCAATCTGAAAAGGAGAGGATCTGCCAACCTTGCTGTTTTTCACTGAGCTTCATCTTTTTACTGTTCTGTTTCTCATTGACACATTAGCTGCTGCACCAATACATCACATGCACACAGCTAAGTCAATCCTGAATTAGATGAGCCATGGAAAACTATGGAACCTGCCAACAGAGAAGAGATTTAGCCAAACATTTCTAAGTAAAGCCTGAGTATGCTCAAACTGCCAAAGAGCAGCATTTGCAAAGACAGCGGGGAGGTAGACGGACCCACTCTGCACTAATCTAATCAACTGATCTTAAACCTTTGCTTGTCTGACACTTCTTGCTCATAATACCATAGAAGAAAGATCATGAAGAAATGAGCTGTATTGAAAAATCAAGTTCTTTAGCAGTTAAAGGAACTAAAATGAAAGATAGAAGGCCTTTGAGGCAGGTTGTGCATTTCAGATGATTACAGAACAGGCACCAGTATACATCAGGTCTAAGTAAAGATGCTCTTCTAAAGAAAACAAAAGTGTTTTTTTTTTCTCATCCTGTCCTACTTCACCCATTTTTACTGCCAGCATAAGGTAAATGTGATATGACATGTAACTTTTTTTGATCAACCACAAAGAAGTTTTCCAGCATCTATGGAACTCAGCAAGTAAGCACAATTTATAAAACAATGAATGACTAACCCCTGTAACCATTTTAATGACCCTAAAATAAAGTGCTTAGAGCAACATCTGTCTCAGCAGCTGGGTTCTCTGCATGAGTGGGCAGAGCGACACATTGGGACAAATTCTGTTCTCCCTTTTGACAGAAACAATTGCAGCAGATCATTTTTATCGTAATCAATTTAGGTACAGTTTCTTGGAAACCATCTGTGTAGTGTTCATAGATTGTGCTTAAGAATTTAAATGTGTGTATTTTTGGTTGCTTGATGTAGCATCTGCTAATGACCACATAAGTTCCACTTTTTATGCATAAAGCTGTTTCCTTGTAAAGGGATTAGTAGAATGACTACTTGATTTTATCCTTTTAACTACCCAATAAGCTGTCGCAGCTTGAATGACATCCGCCACAGAGTGTAAGTTACAGAATTAATTGCATTTTTGAGCTGGAGTTGAAGCCATAAGGATAACAAAGCATTAGCAAAACATTTTATTACATTTCTCTCTCAAGTTAGTAATTTAAAATTAATACAGGTTTTGTGTGAGCATTTTAAACTAAAGAGGAAAAAATGGCTTTTTAGATAACAGATACATTTTCAATTCTTTCCTGATTTTCATGTCATCCTTTATAAGTTTTTTTTTTTTTAATTTAGTAACATTCTAAATAAGTGGAATAACTAAAAAGCAAAAGCATATTTTATTTCCCAGGGTTATTTGAGAATTGTCTGAAAAGACAATGATTTTGAGAATGCTGGGAATGTATTGGGGAGGGTGTTCTTCTTGAAAGGAATATGAAACATCAAATGTTTGATAAAGAATAATAATAAAAGTCAGATCTGGTTATTTTTCTAGCTTCACACAACATTTAATATCTTATTAAACTATTATTATTAATGCTTTTATGGTTTCATATAAGTCTAGCACATAAAATCCATACACCAACTCTCCACTGTGCCAATGGGTGCACAGGCAGACTGTGTAATTGTACATCAGAGCCTGGCATTCAAAGAATGCTTGCTTAGAGGAGAAATGTATATATATAAAAAACTCCAATAAATTAAACAAAACACTTTAGAAGATAGATGTTTACATTTTGCTTGTGTCAAAGATGTTTGCTGATGGAGTTATGGGGTGCTCTTTCCCAAACTGGAAATACAGGGCTACTTTTCAAAATAATTAAAGAAAAAGCATATCTTTCCTCAAGGACTGGGAAAAACTATTCACAATAGTTCTATGGAAACTTCCAACACCTAGGTAGCCAACTGTGTGTACAGCACAAGAGCTGATGCATATGTGTGTGTTTGTGAGACACGCAGCAGTCATTTTATACCCAAAGTCCAAAATAAGGATAAGCTACCAGTTAATTTACCCTGTTACAACGGACGGAAAACATCTCTGAGAAGAATCTATGTGTTTCAAGGAAATATGTTCTCCTCTGTTTGTGAGAATTTATTGGATTCAAGACAGTTATGAACAACAAGGAAAAGGTTGCAAAGTATTGTTACACTCCCAAAACTAAGAGTTAGAAAGCAAGAGAGGCATGATGATAAAACATTAGCAAAAGAAGGATGCATCAGAGATGAAAGAATGATTTAATGTATTTATTAATTATCCAGAAATGGGGTCAAGTAGTGAGATAGACAAATTTGCAGATAACATGAATTTATTTAGGTTTTATTCAAATCCAGAAGGACAGTGAAGAATTTCAGAAAGGATAAGCCATGCTAAACAAATACAGTGGCAGATTAGCACATTTGATTAAATTTGAAGACGGATAATTTAAAATGTATAAAAGGGGGAAAAACAGACAATGTGCAATTAAAATTCATAAATCACTGACAATAAATACGGCTAATACCAGGAGTTCAGCAAAAATCAGTGGGGAACTGGACATTTATATGAATACTGAGAATATGTGAGTTATAATACTAAATGCTAAAAATAGATTATGGGAAAGAATGTAAACTTCATATTCAGGTTTTTAAGTCAGCTTCCAACTATTAGGAACAAAGACGAGAGAATTTCACAAGTGAGTAGATGACTTCATCTTCACTGAGAGTAACCCTTTGTAGAAGGACTTGGGGGTACTGGTGGATGAAAGGCTGCATGAGTCAGTAATGTGCACCTGCAGTTCAAAAGGCCAGCTGTATCCTGGCCTGCATCAAAAGCAGCGTGGTCAGCAGGTTGAGAGAGGTGATTCTGCCCCTCTACTCTGCTCTGGTGAGACCCCACCTGCAGTGCTGCATCCAGCTCTGTAGTTCTCAGCACAGAAAAGTCATGCACGGGTTGGAGCAGGTCCAGAGGAGGACCACAAAAATGGTTGGAGGGATGGAACACCTCTCCTATGAAGAAAAACTGAAAGAGTTGGGGTTATTCAGTCTGAAGAAAAGAAGGCTCTGGGGAGACCTAACTGTGGCCTTTCAACTCTTAAAGGGGGCTTATAAGGAAGATAGGGACAAACTTTTTAGCAGGGGCTGTTGTGATGGGACAAGGAGAAATGTTTTTAAACTAAACAAGGGTAGATTTAGACTAGATATTAGGAACAAATCTTTTACAATAAGGGTGGTGAAAATGTCATCCCTGGAAACATGCAAGGTCAGGTTGGAAGGGGCTCTGAGAAACCTGATCTAGTTGAAGATGTCCCTGCTCACTGCAGGGGGGGTGGACTAGGTGACCTTTAAGGGTCCCTTCCAACCCAAACCATTCTATTGTTCTATGGTTCTATGATTCTTGCTGATCACTGTGAGACCTGTTGCACTGTTCTCTGGATGCAGGGCCACAGAGAGTGGGCACAGAGCAAAAGCTACCACAAGTCTGATCCAGCCTGGAAAGCCTTATATTCCTCTGAACCACCATCTTCTGTGCTGTGCTGCATCCCGAAACAAAAATTCTTCCTGGGATTTGGAGGTATTCAATCTATTCTGTAGGAGTACCCAGACAAACTGGATTTGCAAAGAGTTGGTAAAAACTTTTCAAGTTCCAGAGAGCTCGTGGAGCAAAGCCACACTGTGTATCTTATAGGAGGAGGATTAGGGTGGTGAGTTCCATATGACAAATGTGCCTTATAGGATCTTTGTGTGATCAAGGCCCAAGCCAAGCATGCAAACATAACCCAGACTGAGTTCAGGAAGGCTCTGTGGATTAATCCACTTCCACAGCCCAACAGGCCATTTCAGAAAATATATTTTTATAATTAGAAGTGTCTGTGGTAGAAGAAAGATCATGTAGTCTGAGATCCTAAGGAGCCCGCCTTCTACAGACAATTTTATTGTTTAAGTGAGTATTCATTATTTTGTTCCTCTAAAGGATGATGTTATATATTTTTTCTTTTGAATTATTTTTTATTTTCAATATAAAGAAAAATGCAGATATAATGTTAACCATTAACAGCAGAAGAGTCTGATGGTATGAGCAAACTGCTAGGTTCATAGCAAACCACCTAGTCTGTGGGAATTACCTGTGTATCCTTACCCTTCAGTAAAGGCTGGTTAATCTGTTTTACCTTTGCTCTGCTGTAAGATTTTGCACTGAAGCAACCATGGAAGCGGATAGGCTTTAAAATCATACCGTAGTTTACCTTGCTGTAACTTTGCTCATGTGCCAGTGCCCTAGCTCTGTCCAGAAATGAATGAAAAGCTTTTTGTAACTGCCATCTGTATCATGGAAATAAATTTAATCTCCTATCAGATTTCTGGGGTAGCACAGGATATGAATTTGATATGTTCCTTATCTGAGCTGCTTTATTCATCTCTGCTGCATAATTAGTGTCCTTTGTGTGAGGAATACAAGGCTATAATATAAAATATTCCCCTGTTAAAAGATATAAAATGGTAACCAGCTGCAGAAATGTCTCAGAAGCATCTTCTGTTGGTAAACAGTTAGACCAAAACTACTATAATTTTAAACATTACCTACCATATATGTTGAGTGCATATAAACACACCAAGGTACAGAACCTTTTATCATATTCCTCCCTTGCATTTTTCCACTATGATTTAGAGGGAGGTTTGTTGGGTTTTTTTCTCCCATTCAGCGTTACAGCCTCTAAAGATTTAATCACAACCTGCTCTCATTAGCTGGTGTTTCCAATGTATTCAAAATACCACAGGGTGGATGCTAGTACTGTACAGCAGCACATCTTTCTTCCATTCCCCGAAAGCATATCAATCTATTGCTCAACAAACAAGGAACTGTGCCAAAAGAAACCCTGTTAAAAGATGGGTGCACAGCAGTGGTAGGTAAAGGACATAATTTAAAGTTAAACAAAGCAGTAGTGTACTCAAGAGGATAAGCAATTTGTTTTAATAATAATAGCTCTATGCACAGATTAGAAATCTAATTTGGCATGAACCAACAATAATGCTAAAACCATTCTCATGATCTCTCATTTGCTTTTCCATATGAACAGTGCCTTGGAAACAGTGAATAATGACCTGTGTTTTATACTTTAATACATGTTTTAGTGGCACATTTATCCAAACAATGGTAATTTTGGTTAGATCACCTGCACAAGCTCTTGATGGATTTCATAAAGCCTGTTTCACCCCTGTTTTTAAGAGATTATTTTACAGTCCACAGTGTTTTGCTTAGTTTCTGTGCTGTATGTATTACACACACAGAGTTATGGGGAATGAGCTCTCACAAGAAAGCTTCCTTGAAGCCTTTCCCAGTTGTAGCTGGATGTTTTCATCCAGGATAAAATTAACAAACACTGTATGATTTTAACTTCTCTTTCCTTTCCCTTTCCCTTTCCCTTTCCCTTTCCCTTTCCCTTTCCCTTTCCCTTTCCCTTTCCCTTTCCCTTTCCCTTTCCCTTTCCCTTCCCCTTCCCCTTCCCCTTCCCCTTCCCCTTCCCCTTCCCCTTCCCCTTCTCCTTCCCCTTCAACCACAGTACCTACGTTTTTCAGTGACAGGTAGAGATGTTTGTTGTTTACTGTCCTCAGCTTTTGCTGCCTTGCCTCCTCATATTTCAGTTTCTATGGCTATCTCATTTTCTGAATTCCTGCATGGTTACTCTCATCCTTCACTACTTTATCATAGTCTCTCTCTCCCTACCTGGTACCTTATTTGCTTCACAATAAAAACATTCTTCAGTTTCTCCTTGCTTAATAAATTTTAGTGCATATAAATGAATTTTAAAAAATTGTTGAGTGAACTCCCCTGTTCTCCAACCGTTATTCTCACTGTCTTCTTTCATTTTTAAAATTGAAGAATATATTGTTAACATTTTCCCTCCCCTTGCTTCCTGCACTCTACAGGATCTGCTCCTAACAAATTTTCTAGTGATTGACCTTTTAACCAAAACTCCACTGGAGTATTTTATCCTTACCCTGACCCAAAATCAGCCCTTACTTTTCTCTTACCCAATAATTCTCTCTCTCTAAATCTTACCATTGCTTGGCTTCCATGACTTTATTTCTTTTATTTCTCCCCTCCCCTTGCTTCCTGCACTCTACAGGATCTGCTCCTAACAAATTTTCTAGTGATTGACCTTTTAACCAAAACTCCACTGGAGTATTTTATCCTTACCCTGACCCAAAATCAGCCCTTACTTTTCTCTTACCCAATAATTCTCTCTCTCTAAATCTTACCATTGCTTGGCTTCCATGACTTTATTTCTTTTATTTCTCCTCTTACACTTTTTATTCTTACTATGTTACATTTTTTCCTCTAGAAAGTCCCAATGCAAACATCCTATAAAGTCCAACAAGTAACTATGGGTGTCTTCCTTTCTCACCTCACCTCACCTCACCTCACCTCACCTCACCTCACCTCACCTCACCTCACCTCACCTCACCTCACCGTCTAATTCAAATACACATTCAACAGCTATTTCTGTGCAAAGATCTACCTCTCTTCTTCAGACCACTCTTCTTCTGTTCACACTGAAACCTTATCCTGAACATATCTTTGCATATCCCTACTTATTTATTCTGTCCCTTGTAGATTAAACAAAGTTCTTCATCGTTCTGTTTCCAGCTCCCACAAGATCTCTCCAGTTTTTTTTTTCTTAGACACAGTCTCCACCATCCCTCAACGAATGAAGGAAAATAAATCCTTTCAAGACGTCCTCCCAGAAAGTGTGTTTAACACGTGTATTATATACAACCTATTAAATAGCAGGATGGTAATGGGCAAACCATTGTCGGTACAAACACCAGAAATATTTGTGATTTCTACGGTGTTTGTAGAACATTAAGATACAATTGAATCCGTCACACGTTACAGCTATGTTTCCCTAAAGAAAGAAGCCATTTCTACTCTGAATAGGAAATCTTGTTTGCTAATAGCTAGTCACAACTAATTTATCTCAGACTTTTGATTTTGTAAAAAAGCAACTGTAATAAAAAGGCTTCAGATGTTCTTTGCAGCAGCCCTCTGAAAAGAATAAACAGAAGAGCCAGCAGTGCTCTCTACCAGAAAATCTGAACATGAAGTTTATTAATATTCTTAATACCAGAAAGCAACTAGTGGAATGGCATTGTTTCATTGGAATAATTACTGTTAAATGGAAATAATATATTTTTTTCTTGAAGTTATATACATACACTTTACAAATGGAAAACACACATAAGAGTGTTGTGCACAGAACCCCAGTAGAAAACTGGGTGATTGTCTGTGCCTGCATTCATTTGTAGATAGCATAGTCAAGGGTCATTAGTTTAATAGGATATTGTTTTTTTCTGTCTCTCTAAAACGTCTGTTGAAACATCCTCCCAGGAGCCAAATTGAGGAGGTGAGGAAATAAACAGCAACTGACAGTTTTGATCACTGACAGCCAGAGATCCATTCAATCCAGAAAGTACCATAGCACAAGAATCAGAAAAAGCATTCACAAAACAAGAAAATATTGACCATGCAAACGACGCTGTCCTGATGTAAGCACACTCTGACACGTGGGAAGAAGACCATATAGAGGACTACAGACAAAAAGGAAGTACAGGGAAGCAATTTATGGGTCATGCAATGAGGGAGATGGTACCCACAAGAATAAATATCTGAGGAGGAAAGAGGTTAGGAAGATTTAGAAGGAATTGGTGGATTATGTATAGGTTAAAAGTTAAAGAAATTATTTTGGCAATAACTTCCTTGTTTAAATGAGGGCAGTAGATAGTATTTGAGTGATTTCACTTGGTATTTGATTTACCAATTATGTTTTTGTGTTAGTTTCACTGGGCTAGCCCTTGGCTAGCAGCCAACACAGCCATTCACCCAATCCCCCCCATCCCCAGGGAATAGGGGAGAGGATTGGGGGGCAAGCGTAAGGAGACTCATAGGTTATTCTTAAATAAGAATAATTTAATAATAGAAATAAAAGAAAATTTAAAAGAATACTAATATTAAACTAGTAGTGATTATGATAACAGTAACAAAATATACAAATAAGTGATACCCAGTGCAACTGCTCACCACCAACCGACAAAGCCCGGCCCATTCCCAGATAACGATCCCAGAGGAGCAACAATCCCGAACTGAAACCGCAATCCTGGAAGAGTGAGAGCCCGAGCAAAAGCCAGAGAGAGCTAAAAGAGGAAGAGACCTTCACTAATATACTGGACATGACATGATATGATATGGAATATCTCATTGGCATATCCAAAAGCGAATTTAGCTTATTAATTTAAATATTCCTCACTCCCTTAGGTCTTGCACTTGTAGACTGAGAAAACACAAAGTCCTTCACTTCCTGCAACAAAAATGCAAACACTGGTACGTTACCAGTGTCTCTCTCATAACAAATCTCAGGCTGAAAGCAAAACAAAACACTATTCTAACTACTAAAAAGAAACCCAGCTCTGTTCCAGCTAAAAACCAGGACACTTTTTCAGCCAGTAACATAGTTTGAGCTCCAGTATGATGCCTATGTGTCTGCGGAGACATATAAAAGGGATTGATTGCTTCAGAACTTGTTGCCTTCCCTACGGTGATGTGCTGAAGGGGATAGTTCAGGGACAACTGAGAGCGATTTATGTTTGCTATAATTTCACTGCCAAACTGAAGGTAAAATTGGGATGATTCCCCTTCCTCTGATAAAATGGTACCTTTGTCTAGATAGTACTGAATAATCTGTGCCAGAGATGAATCATCTGTCAGGGACATGAAATGATAGTGAAGAACCTTTTCAAGACTTCAGAATCGATTGTTTCACATTGAAAGTAGGTATTTCCAAAGTATTTTGGATAGGGATATATCTGGAAGCCTTCACCTGGTTTTATTCTCATCCTCAGTTCAAGTTTTACAACCAGAGAAACTGAGCTAGAACATAAATAAATTTCAAAATATATTAATGGTATATCAAAAGTAGTCTTTTATTCAAGTATGGACTTAAAGCCTAAGCATATCTGACAGCTTCTGTTTACTCTGTTCTCCCCGTGGTTAGGAGAAAGTGGGTTTGTTGAGTCAAGAAGGAGGACGTATAATTCAGAATGTTTCCTCTTTTTTCCTCTATATAAAGCCATTTCTTCCTTGAACATAGTATTAAAATATGATTAAGTAGGGGTTTATGTTGAAAAGTAGTATATTAAAACATCAGTAGCACATCATAGCTTTGCTGTGTTTTACCTTCATGGATGAAAACTGATTTCCTGAAGAACAGCACGGGTATTATTTAGAACTGCTATTTTACATTGTTCTGCTTTGCTTTACTCTGTGTTGAGAGCTTCCACAGTTTCAGTATTACTCTCAACACAGTACACTCAGCTCACAATCTTCTAACACAATATTTTTAGGAAGGGCTTCAGGTCTTTCTGCCTTGGTTAGATGGTGGCCCACTGAACATCCCCATCCAGAGCAGAGTATTTCCGCTGGAAGAGAGGAGGAAGAGCCATTCGTACATCAAAAGCAATGTGAACAGCTGAAAGCCATCTCCTGCTCCTGTCAAACTCTACACATGGAGCAAAGCTGCCAATGTCACCTGTGAGAGGGAGTGTGGGAACTTCCCCTCACCTCCTTGAAAACATCTCCTTGCTCTGGCAGCAGCAGCACCAGCCAAATGTCTGTGTCAGGCTGCAGCTGTGAGGGGAGGAACGTCACATGCTCAGTTGGAGGGCCCAAAAATCCCCATCCTGCCCTCATTGTTGCTAGGATTAGACCACCCCTGACTTACACGATTAAGATATAAGTAAACAAATATAGAGGCAGCATAAATGTAGCAATAAATGACTGTCCAAACAGCATTATAATTTACTTCTAAATGCATTATTATTATAATATATAGCTATATTTTCTTAAGGATCCTCACAGATAGAATGTTGTAAATGAGCTACTGGGGAGGATAAAATTTCATTTTTGAAGGATTAAGAAAAGAAGCAGACCCCAAACACTAGCATCAAGCTTAGAAGAAATTACATAGAACATAAATATTATATGGCAAAATCTTTACTTCTGTTTTATTGTATAATATAATTACTAATTGCTTATGACTTTAAATATGCTTAGCTTCTCTGTTTCCTATTTTTCACTGTTTCACTTGCCTCTCTTTATTTGAGTTTTAACCTGATCTTACCTCCCTCTGCTGCTCACTTAATTTTGTTCGTGGAAGGAAGTCCACAATTACCCTATGAAATAAATACCAAAATAAGCAACAACTTGGAAAATGGTGAGCCATCAACTGTTGCCTTACTTCTCATTATTTGGCTCATGTTTCTGTAAATGAAATTAAAATAACTCCTTCCTCAGCCACATTTAAGTGCAATATACAGTTTTCTCACCTAACTCTCCTTTCTTTGCAGGAGGTTTTGTGGATGTGGTTTGCAGAATGCAGAACACAAATAAACCCCATTCTTGAAAGAGCTGCAGAGTAACTGTCCATCAGAGCTGCCCATATACTTTTGTATTTCCCACAACTCTCTCAGTGAGGAAACAGTTTCAGACTGCTGACATCCAGCAAAACTGCACTGTGTGTCCGTTATGAAATGATCCTGAAAATGTAGAGCTGACGCTTGACATTGCACACACCTGCATATTTGGGGAACAGAAAGCCTTCCTGTCCTTGAGTGTGCCCACATCCTGTGCAGGTGCCTGGAGAGGGATGCATGTACAACCAAGCTTCTCCAGGGAGACTGGAAAATTAGCTCTGACAGAGAAGTTTGCAGTTGATACTGCTCATCTTCAGCTGGTAGAGTTATCTCTTATGCAACAAGACTGATTTGGGATCCAGTAAAAATACCGTTGCTTCCTTTCACTCTTCATCTAACACAGAAATGGTGTCTTGCACTACTTATTGCACAGGTCAACGTTAAAATGCAAAGCAAAAAGGCTGAAAGTCAATTTGAATGTCTAAAGATAATCCACTTTCAGCTGTTCAGTTTGTGAAGGAAGTCTGACTGTTAGCTACAGGAAACTGCTGAACTAGGCTGACAAGGTTAAGACAACCTTCAGTCACTGAAGCCTGACAAAAACCCACCTTTGCCTTAAGAAAGGGACAATCTCATGGAGGTTGAGTCAAGAAGGTTTGATGCAATCTTATTTCTTGAAACAGAATCACCCATGATATTCACTAATATATGAAAACACACAATAGAGATGACCTAGTTAAACCATGAGTTATTACCTTGCTGTCATTAGATTGACTCATTGTCTCCTGGTCAATGCTGGAGTTTTCAGGAGGCACACTTTTCCCCAGGGAGACAATACAGCCCTTGTGTTGCTGTGTTCAAAATGCAAGAAAGGCTTTTTTCTCACACTAAGCTTTGTTTCTCTTAAGCAAAACGATACTTTATTGTCTATGTTTCTGTAGTAATGAACAAGTAGCTGATCAGTTCCTTGCCACTTTATCTGGGTCCTCAAGGTAGTGCCAAGCAACTGATATCTCTGTTCTGCTGGAGCTTGTGACAAGCATATCAGTAACTCACAAAGTTCAGCTTCCTGGAAAAAAGACTGGAGACACAACATGCCACAGAGAGTAGGAAGGCTGCCTACTTGGTAAAGACTACTTGGGTAAAGACTCCTTGTTCACCAGAATCTTGGAGAAAGGTGACAACAAGGTAGTCCCTCACATCATGAGATCCTGAGAAGTAAACTTCACTGTCTCTGTTTTCACCTCTGCACAGACCTGCAGCACCTTTTAAGACCCACAAAGGAGCCTGTGAAACAGTTAATTGTTATTTCAAATTCCAGCAGGCCTTAAATATTTCTACAATTAAGCCACGAAAATAGTAGCATTTGTAGTATATCTGTAAGTGCTTAGAGATAACCTCATTGTGAAAAATGCCTCATAAAAACAAATATGATTCTACCTTACCCAGACCCCACCTATTTTTGGCTTTTGATTGTAGATTATATGACTACTACCTGACTCATTGTGGGGGTAATAATGAGAAGGAAACACTCTCTGACATACTTCTTAATATGCTCTCCACTTAATGTAGCATTTAGATTAACACACCATGACATAATACACACTGTATAATTTTTTTCATTGTTTTTCAGAAAGTGTTGAGGGGATGGCACAGGGAATAGAGTGAAGCTTATCATTAACAGAGCTAGCAAATGCCCGATCTGAAACCCAGGTGGGTTTGGCAGATGGATATAAAGTAGTAAACTGAATATATCAGTAGAGTATGCAAGCTGGTGAGAGCTAACTGCCTGAGTTATTTTTGTTCAGTTGAGCCGATTGCTATTTTCTATAATGATAAGTGAATTTGGTCTTCCAGATTTTAAATTGGTATATTTTTTGAATTTTCCTCATTTCTGAAAAAATAAAAAAACATTTATAAATTAATGTAACCAGGTAAAAAAAACCAAACAACAAAGAAAAACAACAAACCAAAACCAAAACAAAAAAAAAAAAAGAGTGGAAAAATATAAAAGCTATTTCTATCGCACATACAAAAATGTATATTTAAATTTACAATATATTATATATTTCTCAATATATACTGAATAGACATTTTATTATCAGATTTACAGGTCTGCTAAGAACTTTCAGTCTGGTGCAAAAGAGTACTATAAAAAGCACAATCCATCTATACTGCCATAAAAAAAGCATCTCTGAGATCCTTGGGTTTTTTTGTTTTGGTCTTTTTTTTTTTATTCACTGTGCTAGCATTCAGCTTTTAGAACACTAATTTCCTTATATATTCATAGCAAGTAACATGACCTACCTGAAGTAAATGTCCTATAAAAATGGAAAAAAAAAATCCCAACCTCATAAATAAGTTGTCATGCTCTATCTTTCTCTCTTGTCCCTAGCTCTGACATCTTCCTGTGCTCAGGTACCTGTTATTTTCATTTGCACAAGTTTGGTTTTGCCATTTCCTGATGCAAAAAGTTATAGCTCCAAAAAGTGGACTTAGATGAATCGCTAAAACTGAAGAGCCATTATGGCAGTTCAGAAGTAAAGATTTCACATATGCTTACCCTTCTCAGACTGAGGATTGGGACGGCTCGTAACCCCATCCCAGTCTCAGCTGCATCCTAGAATAATTTGGTTTCTGTTTAAAGCTTGTTTTCAACTCATGCCTGCCTCTACTGTGTGCTGCAAGGTGCTAGCAGTCAGACAGCAAAGCTTGTGGTTTTGGGAAGGACTACTCTGTGATTTCTTCAGGGTCAGCAGAATGGAACACAGGTTTTCGATTAAGCTGGCTGCTTACTTATTTAACAAAATACTGTCCTTCAAATCAGTCTTCTGGGTGTTTGTTTAAGCATCAAATGCCTAGAATGAACTCTTCTTTGGTGATGAAACCCATGAAAACAGACTTGCCACAGTCCAAGGCTGTTAGCACTTGATGATTTGGCTGTTCATACTAATACATATTTCATTATTTCTGAACTCTCTAGTCAGCCAGAAGGCATACAGGGCCTCCTAGTCCTCTACCACTTGGGTCCTGCTCCTCTTTCTATACCCTGAGACACCAGTCAAGTTTTAAGGCAATTAACACAGATTCCAAGAGTTCATTTTGAACAGTGAGAGAGGAGAACAATCCCCTATTAAATTCCAGAGTCTGTCACTGCTGGCAAGTGCCTTTGCCTTCCTTGTGCTCCCCTCTGAATTCACACACAGATTTTGTCTGTTCCAGGAGTCACTGAAGCAGAGACTTTGCAGAGTTCCAATCAGCACATCTTGTGGCAAACTATCTCCCACTGCAGCCTGAAACAGGAGATTTCAAGCCGTGCTTGAGTGGCTAAATTGGTCATAGATTTTTATTTTTTTTTTTTAACCATACATATCTCCATTTCAAAACTCTGTTATAAAGAAGGCAATCACCAAACAGGAAGTTTCAGCAGTTTACACACCATGGCAACTGCAATAACGTCTATGGTATTTTGGATTTTTTCAGATAGTAAGTTGAAGTGGGGTTTTGATTGTAATTTTTTCCTTAGTGACATAATTGTTAAAGAGAAAGATGGTTGAATGATGAATAACACATTGTCAGAACATTTCTATTTGTCCTGCAACATGGTGTCTCCTCTGTGGATTTTGACTTAACTTTTCTAACACTGAATTCTGCTTGTTATTTGATGTTCTATTTCATGGGTATACATACAACCTTCCATATGTGGACATGAGGTAGAAATAACACTACTGTTCTTGGAGGTGGGGATATAGAGCAAATAACTGCTGTAGCAAAGCAGAAGTGTATGTGGTGTTTGTATAATTACTTCGGCACATAAAATACACAAGAGACTCCAAAGTTTCTGGGGGTGATGCTTCCAAAATTTGCAATTAGAAACAATGGAGTCCCTGTTGATACTAAAGTATTCAGGATGACTAAACTGACTTGTTTACTTGAAACCAGAGCTGATAAATCTTATACTACTCCCACCCCCACTTTCTTCCTTACTTCCAAAAAATATGAGCTGTTTAAAAAAATCCAGGTTCAGAAACAGAACTCAGACCTCAATTATTGCTACATCTATGGATCCTACTACCTCTGTTCATAGTGTGACATATCCTGCAGGATAACAGGTTTTATGCCAATGCACTGTAGGATACATCTCCCATCCTCTTTTCAGCAATGTTTCTGTGCCAACACAAAATTAAACATGTTAATGTTTCTTATCGAACTTTCTAATCATGCAACAGTGTTCTACAAATCAGATGTTATGTTCTCTGAGGATATCTTCTTTCAGATAAAGCATTTTCCTTTCCTGGTATTGCTTGAACCTGAAAGAGGTGATATTCCAACATTCAAGGTAGGGATACACTGAGTAATACTTTCAAAGTTTGTGATTTTGCTCTACTAATTAAAAAAACAGACTAAAAATTTTACTTTGACTACTAAAATCTGCCATCCATGTGAACTGTAATTATTACACTGAAAAACTGATGGTTTAGGTTTGTATCTGCAGTGCACTGTCTAGAGTCCTCACCACTGATGGGAACCAACTAGCTCTATGCTGAAGACATTAAAAGTCAAACAGGTCTCCTCTCAGTGTTGCAGTGGGAAGGCCCTGACTAGCTATAGTCAGCCCTCATAGTCAATATATTTCCACTTGCATGTCCATCATTTAAGACAGCTAAATCTGATACAAATATTTCTTTCTTTCTTTCTTTCTTTTTTTCTTTCTTTCTTTCTTTCTTTCTTTCTTTCTTTCTTTCTTTCTTTCAAGAGATTTGATTCAAGACAATTGAGAAATAAGAAGCAAAATGGTCTGGAAGACCATATATCCTTACAAGTACTGTTTTCCTTTTAAGTATACAAGAAAATCAGTAACCTGTTAATCCATTTCTTCCAACCCATCCATCCATCCCTCCATCATGTTCTTCTCATTCAAAGATAAGGCAATGTTTTGATGATATGTTGTTTGCATTAGCAACTTGGGCTCAGGGTATACAGACCTGCTCCTGTGCTCAGTACACCAGTCCTTCAACGAAGTCAATTCATTTGCAGCTCATGCTGTGAGTCAAATCAAGAAAGAGTTCTGGCTTTAAAACAATGCCAAAACGCTGAAAATTTGAGGGGGCTTTTTTAAACCTGATCAAGTTCAGAGCTATATCTCATGAATTATTATGTTAGAATGGGGACAGCACAACTCACTGAAGGCAGTGTACTGATGAAGCAGCACCCAATGTTAAAATTAAAATGCAAATAATGACCTGACACCTGATGTTCATTTTCAGAAGCAGAACAATTCTTAAACTAATTTTAAAAAATAGGCATCTTGTTATCTATGCATAAGAAGGAAATTACTGTGGGGTTTTTTGTTTTGTTTTGTTTTGTTTTTCCCAGGATGCCTGAGGATCAATGCAAAGACGCTCACATACTTTGACTCTTGAGTGGAGCATAGATGTTTAAGACAGGAAATATTTGTAGCACTTCCTTTTCAGGATGTATTTAAGGCTGAACAGGCAGAAAACACAGTATATAATAGCTCAGATACACAAGCAGAACAGTTACCATCATATAGGTGCTTCTCCATTAAGTGTCTGTTTCTCAGAGAAAGATATCCAATCTTGGGTGTTTGACTCTTCTTTTGTACTAGTCAGATTGCATTACTCAAGCATCACAGAGTCCAATTTATACTTCAACTGACCTCATTTGAATTAATGCAATTACTTTAGAGATTACTTTGGTCCATGTAGTTATTTATAGCTGTCAGGTTTTATGCAGAAAACCTCTGCACTGTAAGAAACAGGCCACCAACAAAATACATTTGCTAAGTATATTAAAAAGTTGTTTTCCCTTCCGCAGGGCTAAACAGGGAATTACACTAAGGAGAAGTTACTGAATAATCAGTCACTTACCAGCTATTGCTCAATGATGGTGTGTTTATATCACTTCTTATTCAGAATACAGAGGAAAGGTACAGTATTCTCAGATATATGGGAACTGCTGGCAAATGCTACATTTTTAAGTGGTATATCTGTGTTCTTTATTATAAATATTGTATCCAAATGTGGAAGAGCATAGAGAGCTGTTTCAACACATGGGATATATTTTAACACTTTCAGCCATTTAGAGCTAGATGCCTTAGCCAGGTACACCTTTTTCTCATGAAAAAAAACCCAAAAAAAACCAACACAAAAAACCACCAGAACAGAACACATCTTTATAACAGCAGTTACAGCACTGAATTGGTATGTGGAAGGTTCAGGTATCAAGTTCAGTGTATTCTACCATTTTACAAAGCAGAACAGTTCCTGCAGAAGATAAAGACAGAGATCCATGTGAAGAATTGACCAGTCTGGTTCATAAACTCTCAGCTCAGACACTGATGACTGACACCTGAATCTGTGCTTCAGATCACGTTCAGATGTGAAAAAAAAATTAAAAAAAAAAAACCAAACACTTTTTAGGTGAGTTTTTTAACTTGCTTGTCAAATTGGGGACGAGTAGACACATTTTCCTCTTGCCTTTTCCTGTGGTCCCAAGAGGTAAAGATGTTGTGAGGAAATCTCAGTGTTCAGAGCACTCCTGTTCTGTGGGACCCAATGTCTGGCAAGCCTTTTGCCAGGGTTACAGTGGCAATAAGTTAATCTCATCAAGATTTTAAAGATTATATGTACACACATTGGTGGAAACTTAACCATGCAGGTTGAGTTATGCTGTTGAACCAATGTGCTCCGCAGCATGCTTTTGAGTCTCATCCCATGCATTTCCAAGCTGGGGGATCTGCTGGAATTTCTAATGCTTCTATCCTGGACTGAGATTTGTTTTTTCTGCAAGGAGCCAGATAGTGGAGAGACATGTGCAAGAAGCAGACCCAGATGCCCTTCTGACGCTGCCAGGATGCCAAGTCAGACTTAGGAAATATTCCCAGATTTCATAATTTAGACATAGTCCTTGCCCTCAGAGGGGGAAAAAAAAAAAAAAAAAAAGACACTTAGGGACTTACTGTTGATACCAAAGTTCCTTTCCCATGTAGGGAGCCCACAGCAGTGGCTTCATACCATTTGTACCTGAACAACCCAAATTACTGACAGCCACCCACCCACCACAGCACACTGACTCAGTTTGTCCAGTCACGCCAGAGAAGACTCAGTAGGAAATGAAATAGATAACATCATCACAGTGTTTAAATACCTTACTCACACCAGAATTTCTGTGGGTAGTGCCATTCTGTTAGACCTTCCCAGTTCATTCCAGGTATTTTAGCTCAGCTCTGGTCTTTTTATCTAATAGATAGTTAAAAATCAACTCTAAATATAGTGTAGTGTAACTGTGTAATGATATGTTTATGTTCAGCTAGAGGAAAAAAAGTAAGTGAAAAGAGTAACAGTTAACAGTGTCACCTCCTGTTGTGCCCAAACTGTGAGATGCAGAAACTGGAGACAGCCTGCATAAAATTAACAAATAGCTGATCCATGGAACCATATTTTCAAACCTGTCTACAAAAGACCTTTCTCCCCTTGATCTCCTACTACATCAAACTGGATTACAACTGAATATGACAAAAATATTTTAATAACGTACATACCTGGAACTATTTAAAATGGGTAATTTTAAAGAAATTTTTAGCATTACAAATCCCCCTCATTTTAATTGCAATAAAGCTGTTAAAGAATAAAAGCATGAGGATGGATAAAGCTGCTTTGTTGCAGCTGTGTTGGAAAAATTTGTAGCTCCCTCAGAGTTAACAATTGATTTGCTCCAATCAGACTGAAGGGTGGTGCAGTTTTAGTTTCT
Organism: Antrostomus carolinensis; assembly: GCF_000700745.2. Classification (NCBI taxonomy): domain Eukaryota; kingdom Metazoa; phylum Chordata; class Aves; order Caprimulgiformes; family Caprimulgidae; genus Antrostomus; species Antrostomus carolinensis. Next base: position 128,628 of record NW_010316960.1, on the reverse strand, counting down.
TTTTCTTTTTGTTGTTTTTTAAAAATGTTAATTAGTTTATCATTACACAAGGTATCTGTGAGTTTAATTTCTCACAACGTCTACTGCAAACTGAACCAACAGCAGGACAGAAATAGGTTCAAACTGCAGACTTTGAATCTGGGTTTCAGACACATGAAATCTCAATCTGACTATTTGATACAGACTTTGAAACAGATAAAAAGGCATTTTGAAAATGATCTTCAGAGGACTTAGTTTTGTAACAGCGACAGCCCCATAACCCAGGAGCATTTAAATCCAGGGATTTTGTTTAGTGTCTATTCCTGCCTATCTTTGTATTTTCTTTCTAAACACTTTGTAAAGATCAGGACAGTGGATAACAGTCCAGAACTTGCCAATACTTTATTAATGCTACATACATTAGCAAGGTGTTACAGCTCATGGCTAAAGGGTGCTTTGCACAAAAAGTATTATGAAAAATTTTGGGGGAAATATGCTTGATTTTTTAAAATATTATTTTTCTCACTTAATTATGACTATTTCTAGAGGCAGGATATGGTGATATGGGGCACTGTTCAGTCATTCCTGTGCATAACACAAATTTCTTTTAGAAGTGTACTTTGCCATTAAATGAGACAATGGGATCTTCGTATTAGAGTGTTTGAACATTTGTATCTAAGTAAAGGATTCAATTTTCTGGAACCAACTGCCTGAAAAAATCAACTGGGTGATGCCTTAGCTGAAATTATCTGCCATAAATCCTCATACACTCTTTGTATCTCTGATCCAAATACTGAATTGATGGAGGAGCCATCAAAGAACACTTTCTCCCAAACTGAGCAGATATCTCTTAGGTCAACACCTGTCATCCATCCCAACAGCCAAATGATCCCTTTGTAAATCTGAAAGTCCTGAAGATAGTCTAAGTATAAATCTTTTGTGGATTCAAGAAAATAATATTTTTTTTAACTTCTATATCAGGAATTTAGACATATTTGTACCCATAATTCACTACTTCTTACTTAGGCACAACTCCTTGTCATTCAAATTGAAGATCTCCTTGTAGTTCTTAGTTCATGGTAATGGATCACTTGGAAATCTGTGAGTAGATAGGTGATACGAACTTCTTTTGACAATCACTCGATTTGACATCCCACGAAATTTGTTTGATAAGGCAAAATTAGTGTTCTGTTTTCTCAACAAATAAAATGCACACATCATTTGCCTTGAATGCGACTCTAAGGCAAGTGTTTCAAAACTTCTCCTCTTTTCATAATGCAGACAAGAATTTGCTTCATTTAGGCTTATTACAAGAATCCTAAAACTGTTTGTCTGAGTTGGCAGTTTTGTAGACAGTTCTTTGACACGCCATGATGTAATTCTAACCAATGCAGAAAAATTCCTAGCAAAGTAAGAATTTTCATGACAGGTAATAAATATAATGTTTTGTGAAACAAACATTCCAATCATTCATTTTGAGGATCTGGTGTCCCTGTTCTGAAGTTTCCACCTACACTCAGTGATTTAATTTTTTATTCACGTTTCTGCACACTGCTTTGACCATACTTTACCAATATATATATCAATTATACCAATGATAATGTTATTATACCAATAAAAATGTACTGAGGACAAAATCCTGCTCACAAAATGTTTCTAATCCAGTTTGGTGATGAAGAAGCTTAAAGAACTGAGGATGAGCCTCTAATGAATGCCAGCACTAGATGTGTTTAATGTGAGACTACACATTTTTCAAACAACAAAAACATCCTGGTCATTGGAAAACTTGGGGTACAATGGTTTTACTTCTCTGTTACTAAAATTCATCAGAAGATACCAGGTATCCCTACAGAGCAGAGAATATTGTCTCTGAATGGTTTTATTTTTGCTACGGTTGGACAGTCTAGAGGCTGGATTTTGCATATCTTGTGTTTTGTGGACTGGATCTTTCTGGTGGCTTGCCAAAGTGAGTAAGTCTTTGTGCTGGTTCAGAGGAGCAATTTGGCCAAAACACAAAGAGAGGTACAATGAGGGAAGCAGTTGGTAATGTCCATAAATACCCCAAAATCTGCAGTGGTCACTGCAACACAGTGATGTGTCAAATAACAGTATCAGAGAGTAGGACTATGGCTTTCAGTGTCTGTTTTATGTGCATTTTCCTGAGAGGGTGTCCCTTTTGCTGAGGCTGTCAGCTGGTTTTCTAGGATTAAGTTACATCTGCAATCAAGACAGTAATAATATTTCAACAGTACATTTTAAAAAGCTTCAGCCAATCTTCTTGAATTATTGCAGAGTCTGATAAAAAGCCTGGAGTAACTGCAACAAAAGCTTTGTTGGCTCTAGTGCTCCTTAGTCACCTTCCAAGCCATGTTTGGTAAAATGAATTTTAGCTAATAGAGTTCTTGACCTTGTAGCTATGATTGCTAATTAAGTAATGTTAGTGAGCTCTTATTTTTCTAACATTGCATTCCCTGTGTGGTGGCTGCTCAACTCACTACCCAGCCATGTTGATTATTTTAACTGAAAACTTGCTTTAATATACTCTGCAGCACCTAGAACAAGAAGCACACACACTGTATATCCGTCATTTCCATCTCGATGAGGAGAAAACAAAGGGATAATTATAAACTGCATCTCATATTGTTACTCTTACACTCGACATGTGCATCTATTTTTTATTTTTTATTTTTTTTTTTTTTTTTCCACAGTAAAGTGATTCTGCTGTGGAGATAGCACCAGGTGCATGGGGGTGACCTCACACACACACCAAATCGGGAGCTGACATCCATCACACTTTGAAATTTTGGATTTCATCATTTCCTGATCTTTCTAAAGGGATCACAGCACCTGGCCCTCACAGCTGTAGTTCATTTAGAAAGCAATTTAAAAACCGAGAAAAAAGCAAATGACATCTTGCTGCCTCAGCCTTGTCATTAAGTATAGCAGAATGGCCTTCATTTATGAGACACATGGCTAAGAATTAATATCTTTCAGTGCTTTCTCAAGTCGAGATTACAAAAGGTTTGAAAGACCACCAAATAATTAGTAATATGACTGAGGCAAGGGGGAAAAAAAAAAAAAGAAAAAAAAAAAAAGAAAGAAACAACCTCTCTTCTTCATTATGAAGAATATTGAGAATCATACTGACTTCAGCATGTTCCAAATGCTGTGGCCTTTGAGCATTGTGTCCCCACTACAGAGTAAACCTTCAGCTTTTATTTTCTCCCTTTTTCATCCTCTGTAGCACTGGAAGCTTTGTACATATATGGATACCTTCTCTGTGCAGCTAAATGCCTTTATGCACACAAACTGTTTCTCTGCATCTGCAGGGGCTGGATTTCAACTTTGAAGTTAAAGTATTTTAAAGTTCTGCACAATACCATCCCTTTCTCTTCACTGTTCTGTTACATTATAGTTTGCTTTTTAAAAAAAAATTATTTTACTTATAATTTCATGGCTGACTTTAATGCTTATGAAACGAGTGGTTAATGACACCAGCTAGAGCCAGCTATCATTCAGGAAGGTGCTGTGCAAGCTCTGTCCACTCAGCTCTGGCAATGCACCACAGAGGCTCAGCGTCCCACCAGCCGCTGGCCTCCCTCCTCCCCTGTGCCCCCACTGCTCCCCTCTGCGGCAGAGCCCGCTGCTCACGCACCCTGCCAAACTGCACGGGGCTTTTTGATAGACAGTTCAGAAAGTTTTCTTAAACTAAGAAGAATTCGGACTTTCAAGTCTGAATAAAAGCCCCCAGTCTTGGATGTGTGCCCATCCTATTGCCTGGGAGGTTTGAACCTGGGAAGAATCATACCTGTCTAAGGCATTTTGCCTGGAGTCTTCATGTTGGGTTTGAATCTGTACTGCCCATCCCCTTCTTTGAGTTAAACTCATCATTTCTGGAAGTGTTTATAAAACAGGGGTCAGATACTGGGAAAGCAGAACTGTTTAACCCTTTCAGGTAGTGTAGCTGAAGTTATTACCTTTCAGGTGCTATCTGACAACACACCCAGTTCTTCATATATATCCCATAGAGTTAATAAAGCAGCAAAAGTGTCATTTTTTTTCTGAACTATACTGTTCTGCTTGTTGACTCAGCATCCTTGGATGAGTCTGAAAGGATTTTACATGCAAATGCAATTCAAATAATGAATAATAATATTTATTTTTCTTCTTTTGCATCAGCTCGGTGCACTACTGGCTGCTGTGATTAGGCAGCTCCTATTTCAGTTCAGGGAAGTGCAAACTGGCATTCAGGGCTTCCAAAGTTACCTCTGAGCCTTTTCCTCAGAGAACACTTTCAAGCTTAGCACTGAAGGGGATGTCAGTACCTACAAGTTTTGGATTCATCTCACTGGACAGAGCAAGACACTCTGTTTGCAGATAGGAACTGGATGCTGGGACTTTGTGTGTGTGCAAGCGTATGTGGAGTCTTAATAGCTCAGTGATGAATCTTAGCAATGATACCTAAATTAATTCTTACTTAGTGCATTACTGAAATCTTCTGGGACTGAATCCACTTACTCTTAATTAATATCAAAATAAACAACTACAGCTATATTTTAAAAATCATTTTTACTGTGAGGTAAACATTTCAGGTCTAGGAGAAAGCCCAGTGAAATCAATTAACCCTTCTGTGGATTTCAAAAGGATTTGCATCATTTCCTTTACACTACCACCACTCTCTCAACTTCTCCATCTCCAAGAAAACCCTTTACCCAAAAGGCTATACTGCATTTTAGTTAAACTACCCATTGTCTTAGGACTCTGCTGATCAGAAATTCATTTTCCTCTGGGCCTCTTGGGCTGCCCTGCCTTGGCACGTAGCTTCAGACAACAGCAGGACACATCCTCTTACTTGCCAAACGGTATTTCTGTCTCCTCTCCTAACTCATTTCCCAAAATGCCCCAACCACACACATCTCTTTCCTCTGAGAGTCATATCTGACTGACTCAGTGCATGCAGAGCTTTCACTAGTAAATAATCTCAGGGAGCCACATGATGTGTTCAGGAGGGGGTAGTACTCTCAGAGGCTATTGGCAGTCGTTCAGATGACAACCAGCTGCAAAGAGCTTTAAGAACAGTGTTATACACATACAAATACACACAAAGAAAAGAAAAAAAAAAAAGGAAAATTGTTGACTGAAGACATATTGCCCTTGATTGAATACTGAGGAACCTGCTGTCAAGAAAATAGATATTCGGGAAACAAAACAAACAAACAAAAAAAAAAGGTTTGCCCATTTTATAGGTGGTAGATCAGCCTTCGATTGTCAGCCCTCAATTGCTGAGGACAGACGATGGTGACTTCTGTTTGATTAGCTCCTGAGTTAATAAAAATTGCTTTTCCTGTAGCCTATTTTTTTTTACTACAAGGACATTGTTGCCTGTAATTTTGCAAGTAGGGAGCTCTGTAAGAGGAGAGTAACTCATGAGCGCTCTAATTTGCACAGCTCTCTGTAAAAGATACTCACCAAAATTGTAGTAAAAAAACTGCATACCCAGACCGTATTCACTACTTAGACTGTGACCTTCCAGTCTTTCACACCATACATTTTGACAAAGGTATATATGGTGATAATACTATTTATTAAAATTGCATTACACATAACTGGTTTCTGAGTCCCTTGGAGAGTAGATCCTATAGGATTTCTGTTTCCCCTTGAAAGGGATGGAATTGAACTATAAATAAAGCTGTATAACCTCTGTGGGGTTACAAAATTATTTTTGCAAAAAAGAATGGCTTAAAATCTATGGAGAGAAACAGAAAAAAAAAAGAAAACAACAACAAAAATTATTAAATGAATGCTAGTAAAATTTTGTTCTTTTTTGTCGGACATACTTCTTCACAGTGATCAAAACACATCTGCCACTTTCTGGGCTGTACCACCTTTCTTCTCCATGTTCTAAGCTCCCATAATTGGAAACAGTTTGTTTCTACTGGATTTTCAGTTTATTTACCCAGGTTCTTGATGTGAACTCATTTTCCCAGCAGTTATTTGTGCATGTCAAGCTTTCGATGAACTCTGTGGGAAGGGAATGACAATTAGGATGGGGATTTAAAAGGTAGGTGTCAGGATTAAGTTTGACATGCAGTCACATCAGCCCCTTGAAACACCAGAATTGTCTATTGGAGGTGCTACTCCTGTTCACCAACTATAGAGAAAGTCTAGAAAAGTCACACAGATGACTAAAGTCGCCCTTATGACTCTGATGTACCACCAAGTTACCACAGTCCAAGCAAACAGCAGCCCAGCTGTAGTACCCACATGTGCTCTCAGAGTCTGCAAATGCAGTGTAACTGGAGTTACTTTATCCTGCAGTCAGTGAGAGTTACACTAAATCACAGATATGTAATAAAATATACACTGATGGTTGTCACTCTTCAACTTGCTAAGTTACAGCAACCGTATAAGTATCTGGACACCTAATAGGTCCACAAACACAGCCCGAGATTGCTTTGTGCCTGTAGGCACTGATGTGATGTAACCAGTGATATCAACAGAGTGCATTGCTACACATAACAACATGGGCACATTTCCTTTCAGTGCTAGGGGCCAAAGGGGAAAAGGACTGGGTGATTGTTCTTCACCCAAAGCCATTTCAAGAATGTCAGCAGACCGAAACAGAGAAATTTACTCAACTTTTGCTGAATCCGTACATTGGCAGAGGTCTGAGGAATATTAGATGCTCATTTCCATGAACACTACAATTTATTATGCTTAAAAAGCCATTAATATTACTATTTGCATTCTGAATATTTTAAATTACATAATTGGGTATATTCATCAGCCTCCTAGCACAAATAACTAACTTATCTTAGCACCCTGAAGTACAAAACTCGTCTCTGAAAATATCTTTCTGCAAACCACAATCTACTTAAATTCCTATCAGGAAAAAAAGAGCTTATTATGAAACATACACATATATATTTGTACATGAGAACATATATCAATAACCATGTTCATGTTATGTTTTTCATAATTCCACATTTAAAAAATGGCAATATTTTATGCTTTCGTCTCCGTGTGTTTTCCATTTGAGTATCCCAGATTTACTGTGTTCTGAGAGTTAAACTATACAATAGTTTAAAGTTAATTTTCTTTCCTGCTCCCAAAAAACAAACAACAGAAGAAGGAATTTAACCTCATATCCTCACTCTGAAATTAGCTCTATTGTCAAAAGATGACAGCTGTATCCTGATTTCAAGAATTTCATGTTGGAATTAAGCAGCATTTTTGAAACCATTGTTTCACTTCAAATAGATCCATAATGGTCCCTCAGCAAACCATTTTCAGAAGACTTGTGTAAGTAAGATAAAAAGACACCATTTCTGAAGAGATGCTTTTATGGGCTAGGTCAGAGTGCTCTTTCCATGTTGTTCATTCCCAGTCGAATTTCCTAATAGCCTATCTCCTCAGCTAACAGATGCCCAGCCTCATGTCGGAACCAGATCGAGCCACCACTGAGATGATATCCAGCTCCTTTCTTATTGAGCCGTTTCCCTAGCAGATGGTGCAATGCTGCAGGCACACTCCTTCCTGTTAATTACCAGCCTTCGCTACAGATGGAAATGTCAGTCAGCCTCACAGGTCCTGGTTCCTGCCATTGCCTCAGTCCATAGCCCTCTACCTAGGCAAGATGCTGCCAACACACACCATGTGTTTTGTGACTGCTGACTAGGCAGGCAACAAAAAACAACTTAGTTCATGAATATTCATGGAGGAATGTTTAGAGTTCTGTTCATCTGCAATGCTTATAGATCTGCTTAAAGGAGATTGCACTTTCCGAGGAGCCCTGTGCCCCTTGTTTTACTATGGTGAGGGCAGATGAGTTATCAAAGTGTGTTGCTATAGTAACATATAAAGGGCTATTAAATGTCTGTCGTTTGGAGATTTCTATAGGCACGTTAGTTTCTGGCTGCCATTTTTTCCATACCTTAAGTGCCCTTTAATTATTCTTGTCCTGTAATAACAGACCAATCGTCACCAGGCTGAACTGATTATCTAATAACTGTTGATTTTCATTAAAGCCTGATCACCTCATTATATGTAACCAATATGAATTCCTTGATCTTTCCTGGTATCTAAGCACAGTAAATCCAGATAAATGAAATTCTGTGCAACCTTTGTAAATTCATTAGTCATATTTATTTTAATGGCTATAGAAAACCTGCTAGTAATCAAAAATACATTTTCAGAAAGATTTTATATAACGTTCAAGTTAGAAGGAAAACATCTACCAAGCCTTTTTCTTCTTTCCTTCTGTCTTCTTTTTCTTTCATTTTTTCTTTTTCTTTTTTTATCTGGAGGTAATTCATTCTCTTGTGAGAATCTGTGCAAGTGTAATATGTAGATATTAAAATAGCAATATGACTCAGAACGTGCCAATAATATTCTTCAGTTTTTTGACTCATGACTGTTCACGAAGTGAGAATTTAGATGTTCCAAATCAGAAAAGCAGGCATCTAGTTTATGCTAAGAAAACACTTTTCAAGAAAAGGAGAATTGTATTTCATTTGCAGTATGCAGAATGAGCAATATGTACAGAAGTAGGAGATGTTTAAACAACAGTATTTTAAATCCACTCTGAGCTGATTGTTGTCAGTCTGATAATTCTTCAGCAACAGAACAGAGCACCCACAAATACCTGAGAAAGGCACATGCTGTTTCTTTGAAAGAGCTGCCAGCCTGACCAAAACAGTTCTTACAAGTCAATCAAGAATACTTTTTGAGCACTGCTTCTTTCCTGCAGTTTTATCTACACACAAGGGTTGACAGTGACTACTGAATTTTGTCTCTTTCTTGCTTTGCTTATATTGTTCTAATGGTTTGGACAGTACACACTTTTAAATTGTCAACTGCTAAGGGATGATGGTTTTCAAGATGCTGAAGTCCTCTCTATAACCCTAGAGAAAGACAAAGCTGTGCTGTTTATTGATCCAATATGGGTGTTTGGTTATTTGGGTTTTTTTTCACAAAAATATATTCTGGTTTTATTTTTATCTTTCTTACAGTGAATCATGAAAAGCAATGTAAGGTATTTCCAAGGCGTATTTCAATTTCTAGATCCTACAACATTGTACTGTTTCAATAGTAATTAAGAAAATGCAATGTTATAACCTATTTGTTTCTAAAATATATTTCGCTTTATCCTTCCAAGACAAAACTACAAAACATATGCTATCACCAAATTTCTGACAGCTGCACTGGGAAACTGAAATTGCGAAATTCCAAAGAGCTCAAAAAGAGTACAAAAATGATTCAAAAGTTTGGAGATTACATTATGTGCTCATAAAACTGAATCTTGACTTTGTAAATTGCTATCTGAATCAATATGCAAACTATATGCACATCATTTGACTCTGTATGTTGTAAACTAATTATTGTCCTTCAAACACAACTACAATGTGAGAGGGCACAACATTCCAACAGGCGAAGCTCAGGTCTTATGTGAGGCAAGCACACATCTATTAAAGCTTATGCTTTCATAAATAAACAGTTTTATATTCTATGCAAATTTGATACTATTCTACAATAGCATACAAAGGGCAGTGTACACTTCAATGTCCAACACTCCGCTGGCTCTCAGCTAGTCATCAGCTTCTGTACAGCCAATTTTATACTCAGTGGAAAGTTATTTCATCCTAAATTACTTTTCTCAGCCTTCTCAATTTGCAATCTAGAAGTACTTACTTATTTTGGATTACAGTAAACTCTTTATTTTCTTAAATGGGGCAGGTGTGACTTGCTGAGACTTAAACAGCTGACACCTTGAGTTAGGTGAAGCAAATCCACCCCAAAAACACAGCAGCTCTGGCTGTATCTGGCAGGGTAGGTGCACTCCATGGTGACTGGGAGCACTCCAGCTCCCTTCTAAGGCATGTGCTCTTCTCACAGGTTCCAGGGCACAGGCAGTGGAGTGGATATGTAGTTACAGCCTGCTGTGTGGGTAATGTATTTGCAACAAGTTTCAAAGCAATGCACTAAGGTAAGTTAAGTTACTGTCTCAGAGAACTGTGAGGCAGTGGCCACTCTGGTGATGCTTTGCTGGTGGGATCTCAGCAGGCAGGCACAGTAAACTCCTGATCTGGTGTGTCCTCGTCTTGGTGCCGGCACGTGCGCTACCCAGCAGGACAAAAAAAGATTTTACAAAGGATGAGAAAGTTTTGGTGGGAGGGGAACCCATAGTCCCCAAGAAAAGGATTGTCCCTGCTGTGGTCAGGGAAAGTACTATGACAGTTTAACTCTAATTGACCAAGTCAGCAAATTTCACAGCAACCTAAAGAACTCATTGCTGATTGTTTGGTTAGATTAATACAAAAGAGGTCTAAAAGTCAAATTACAATATTCATTCTAAAAAATATATTACCCTTATTTTTATTCTTTTAATCACTAGAGTAATCTGATTGACATAAGTGGGCTATTCAGAGAAACAAATGTTCAGAGAATATTCCACATTATGCCTTGTTATTTCTTTATTGTGGCAGAACCTGGGTTTTATTTTTCATTGCTTCTTGGGGCCTACATGTCCTGGTGTTCCTTTCATTGTTAAGTGAAGATGGCAGCTGAGGAGGATGACAAAGTTTCTCGAGGATCAAAAAACAAGATTAAAAAAAAAATAGATGGACAAAGCTAGGCATGTGTGGATGTGAATGACATCAAGACAATCATGTTTTTTGAAATTAGCAATTATGCATTTCAAGTGCTATCTCATTTGTTAGGTCTTAAATAATTTAAATTGTAACCCCAGATCAACCAGCTGTAACAGTGAGTTGCATTTTAGCTGATGTGGAACATACAGCCTCACATGGAAGTATTCAGGGACTGTTTACATCAACCTCTCTCTCATAACATCACCAAAAGAAAGATAAATCTTGATCAATTAATTTCTGATTATATGAATGAAGACACAAGTGATATGTTGTGATACATGACCATTTCCATCCCATGACTACCACACTTACCCATCCCAAATAGCAAATTAATATCTTATAACATGGTGAAGAATATACTTCAGAGATCCCAGAAAAGAAAGGAAAAGGAAATAAGTAGTTACAACAATTCATACAGACAACTAATTGTACTTCCTGATTGAACACAGCCTACCAGCCGCACATGGGATGATACATTAGTCATATATCAAATACCTGGGTTATATCATACTGTCACAAACATTTTATTAAATTCTTTAAAATTTTTACAGCCCTCAGTGGTTCCAGCTTCACACCATTTCTTTGGTGGTTTTTGAGTTAGATGGTTTTTTGGCTGCAATTACTGATTTTTTTATTATTATTATTATTTTTTTTTAAGTGTGCTATATTTCACCATCTAACCAAAACAAATACATGCACCAGGAAAGTGCAGAATTAAAAATGGAAACTATCAATAATCTGTCTGCCTCCAGGATTTTGCCTGCAAGGACTTGACTCCTTCCTTTGCATCAAAGCAGGCCAGGAACAATTTTGTAATGAACTCTCGAGGAGATCAAAGGGAAGATTATTAAATCTCCGAACTGTTGTTACATAGTAATACTCACTTGTTACTCAAGGATGCCTACTCTTTAGGAATTAAACGAGCTCATGTTGCTCAAGAACGAGCAAGAACGAGCTTGCATCATACCGTGCTGAGTAATAAATGAATGGTGGGGAATGGATACATGCACTGAAACAGGGGATCCTCTGTAGACTGGACACATGACATCTTGTTAAATGCCTGTGATCCCATAGGGCAAAACCCATCACCACAGATCCCATGCTGACATTTGGGGTTTACATAATCACAGAATTGCCTAGGCTGGAAAAGATCTTTAAGATCATCGTATCCAACCATTAACCTCACACTGACAAGTCCTTGACCAAACCATGTCCCTAGCACTAGGTCTACATGACTTTTAAATACCTCCAGGGATGCAGACTCAACCTCCGTTGCCCTGGGCAGCCTCTTCCAATACTTAACAATCCTTTCAGTGAAGAAATTGTTCCTAATAGCCAAACTAAACTTCCCTCGGCACAACTTGAGCCCGTTTCCTCTTGTCCTGTCACTTATTACTTGGTTGAACAGAATGACCCCCACCTCTCTACAGCCTCCTTTCAGGTAGTTGTAGAGGTAAGGTCTCCCCTCAGCCTCCTTTTTCCAGCCTAAACAACTCTTGTTATCTCAGCTGCTCCTCATAAGGCTTGTTCTCCAAGCCCTTCACCAGCTGTGTTGCCTTTCTCTGGACACGCTCCAGCAACTCAATGTGCTTCTTGTAGTGAGGAGCCCAAAACTGAACACAGTACTTGAGTTGTGGCTTCAGCAGTGCCGAGTACAAGGGGATGATCGCTTCCCTACTCCTGCTGGCCACACTATTTCTGATACAGGCCAGGATGCTGTTGGCCTTCTTGGCCACCAGGGCAATCTGCTGACTCATGTTTAGATGGCTATCAATCAAAACCCCCAGGTCTTTCTCTGCTGAGCAGCTCTCCAGCCACTCCTCCCCAAACCTGTAGTGCTGTCAGGGATTGTCGAGGCCAAAGTGCAGAATCCAGCATTTGGCCTTACTGAAGTTCATGTAATTGGTCTAGGCCCATCAATCTAGTCTGTCTAGATCCCTCTGCAGAGCCTCCCTACCCTCAAGCAGATCAACACTGCCACCCAGCCTGGTGTCATCTGCACTTACTGAGGGTGCATTCAATGCCCTCATCCAGATCATTCATAAAGTTGTTAAGCAGAAACATGTTTAAAACACTTTCACAACCACAGCTCTTAGGCATCAGGCTGGGGCCTTAACCTCATCCACCTAACTGCAGATAAACAGAATCACACTTCTTTATAACTTGTTATTTTTGGCTGCTTTTGCCACCTTTTCTACTTATTCCCTTCTCAGTCTAACTGCTGCCATGGCAACATACAACCTTTGAATGGCTAAAGAGTAGATTCTTCTGAAGTTGGAAAGGACTTGCTCACTGGGTCAGCTCATGGTCTAAGAAAAAAGTGAACAGACTTAGTATGTATCCAAGGGTACTTGTGTTGAGATAGTTTCCTTTTATTCTTCTGCTCTGTGGTTAAGAACCCTTAAGTACTGCAATTACAGGTGTATCAAACAATTTGTGATGTTCTTAGTCTTTTTATTTTACCTGTCTTCTTCAAGAATGATTCCAGACAAGCAAGGTAATCAAGGGGTTTCCTTATACTAAATGGAAGACACAGCTTCCTTTCTCTCAGTATTATAAATCTATATAACCATATACATGTGCATGTATATATATGTCTGTAATTAAAAAAAAAAAAAAAAAAGTAAAGGAAAATTACTTGAATTGTAAAGTTAATTAAATGTTAGGAAATGCCAAATATATGAGCATCTGTCCCTAATTTTGTTTCTGATATCCCTTCAAAATACTGGGCAAGGTCAGATATTCAGGGAAACTTTCAGTACATTTACAAATAAGGCCAAATTAAGGTTTCCTGGAGATCCTCTAATCCACAGGATTTGGACTTTGCAGGCTAAGCAGTATTCTTTTAGGAATACTTTTGCATACGTTTCGGTAGAGAAAAGGTAGACTTCAGCATTGTTATATACCAGAAAATTCTGATCATCCAGTACCACAACACAGACTATCAACACCTTCCGTCTGTCCAGGAGATCAACTTGCTGTCCCTCAAGCAGGGCTCCCTTCCCAGAAACTTACCCAAGAGTAAGATGATCATCTTGACACTATATGATGACTGCAAGACATGAAGATAAGAAAGTCTGGGTCACTATCTACCACAACTTACAACCAGACTTCTTTGGTATTCCCAGAACAGTGCTGTTTGCTTCAGTTCTGCTGCTTTTTTGGTAATGTCTTGCATGAGGTTCTCTGGAATGTTCCAGGGTTGCAGCAATTGTTAACATTTTCCTGGAAAAGCCAAGGACATGGCAATGCTCAACACTACACAGCTCAACCAGTTTGTGTCAAATTTCATCACAAAAAGTAAATATACTCCTCTAACATGTAGAGATATACCAAATTACAAAGCCTTGAATGGAGATATTAGAATTTCTCAAATCAAAGGCCACAAAGAATCCTTTAGATGATCTGAAGAGTGAGATTTCCTGGCAGCTCCTTCATAGTGATTAGTGAAAACTTCCAGACTCTTGACATCTCAAGCAAACACATCATATAAACTCTCCCAGAAGCTGATCAGAGTGTATAATTATTTTGTGGCAATAGCTGAAGCTGCGATTGAGAAAATGATGAGTTTTTAATGAAGGTTGCTCTAATTTGGCTCAAGGATTGTTAAATGGTATGCAGATACATAGAAAAATAACAATGTCCAGAGAAAGTCAGCTGGGACGGGTGACTAAAGGTCTAGCATTAGGGTTGTCCAACATGTTCTGAGTTGTGCAATGGGAGAAAGACTGTGTAGCCTTGCAACCTGTTCACCATCTTCGTATAATATTGTCTACCTGGTTGTCACTCATATAATAGAAATATCAAATATGCTCACTTCTCTTGGCATATGTCCAGAAAGGTTGTGATTCTTTCCTTTGTCCTTGGAGTAAAACCATCACACTTTTATTCTGTAAACACCATTCACA
>NW_010316960.1:105096-114066 GCF_000700745.2 Antrostomus carolinensis | reverse complement strand
TTTCCCTATGTTTTAGCACTTTTCCCTAAGGCTTATTTTCTTCTCCATACTGTTGTAAAACTGAGACTGTTATCTGGGGTTTTTTTGTGATTTTATATTTAGCTTGCCAAGTACTAATTACTGTGAAACCATTTTCTTGTATGTCTTCCACTTTTAGCATTAAGGTTTGTCCCAGGAAGCAGCCCTTTCCAATCCAACATAGGTATTGAGTGAATGAGAAAACAGCTAGAAGGCTTTGCTGTTTCTAGTAAAGATTATTGATCTTGTTTTAAGTTTTTCACTCAATTCTGGAGAGTATCAGCACAGTCTTGGTTAATGCAGTGGCCCACCAGAACTTGTAAAGTACTTTGTAAATTGTTGCAAATGAATCGAGAAATTAGGATTTACAGGAACTCTTAAAAAGGCAATTGAAACAACAGTTCTGCAAGGTCTTAGAATGTGACAGCAAAGGGGAAAAAAGCGTAACTATATTCCTGAACCAGGACTCCAGTAGTTTGAGGTGAGCTTCTCATTCCATCATAGACTTTCAGTGAACACTTGTGTAAGAGATTTATTTTCCATGCTTCATCTTCTCACTGTAAAATAGAGATAATATTTTCTTTTGCCAATACTTTATTTCTCTTGTACATGTTGAATATAAAATATTCGAGGACAAGACTTTTGGGTTGTGATTCATACCACTTAACTTCAGATATCTACAATGCTGATGTGTACACCAAAGGCAAGTGTTGTCAATGGAAAGGGAAGGAAATTAGGGAAGTTACTGGTTCATTATTATAGAAACCTCCTTTAGGAATGAGTCATCCAAGAAATACATATTGACTATACACACTGAACCACTTTAGAGATCTACTTTTAGTTGGAGCTAAGTCACTTCAGTGTCCCAAACATGTGTTTGTGCAAAATACAATAGGGTATATATGTGTCTTTACTTAATTCCTATTCTGAACAGTTGAGTCTACTTCAAGCAATAAGACTTCCTCAAGAGGATGATTCATGAAAACATCTTGACACAAAAGTTTTGATCTTTTCTTCTTTTTTTTTTTTTTTAAAAAAATCTTTTTAAAACTGCAGGAAAAAATGACTGATTATGGCTGTTAAAGTGTTTTGTCTGCTTGTGGTTAATTAGCAGGTGTCATTTCCCTGAAGTAGTGTGAATTATTCTAATGTAGGGGCAAAACTTGAAAATAATGAAGTTATTCAACTTGTTTACATTCAGTGACAGACAAACTAACTTTGCCTAATTATGATTCTACTTTTAACGGGTTGGGTTGAGAGTTCAGTCCTAATGCTTGCTGGATTTATGTTCTGCTTTGGAGAAAATGTGAAGAATGAACAGATACCTGGTTTAAGCTAAAGAAAAAAAAATAGACAAGCAGAGAAAGATTATAAGAATGAGCCAGGCAGGAAAGGAAAATAATAAATATATGAATAAAAATGTATAATATAAAAACATTTATTAGTACCATAGCTATGCATTTTTTCTAGCTGCACTATCTTCTAAAAATAAAAGAATATATGAAAAATATCCTTTGTTTAAATTACAAGAGGGTAGTTCAGAAACTTTACAGTCTCCTTCCTCAAAGTCAGAAACTCTCAAGATCATTTATTTACTTATCATATGCTATCTTCTTTAATATTGCAGTGAAGTCATTGACAGTTTCTTAGAGCTTGCTTCTCAGAGGTGTATCTTCTTGAACCAACAATCCCAATCCTGCTGCCTTCTTCCTTCTATACTTTTATTTCTGCCTTTGTCATTTCCTGTGATCCTTTCTCAGTGCATTAAATGATCTCCTGCAACAACTGAAGAGCTATTTCGCTCCCAGCATATTTTGTCCAGCATATTGCTTTATTGTATCAACAGACCAATATTAATATTCACCTCAGAGGTGAAAAGGCTTTAATATATATGTTGCAATAATATCTAAAAGGTGGTCTGTTTTCAGCTGTGCCGTCAGGAATTATATATCCATTGGCAAATGCAGTCAGATAAGGATGATTTTTTTTTCTTTGCAGAGCTCGAAGAAAGCCTTTTCTATATTTTTATATACATATATATATATACACACACATATACATAGGATAAATGTTGCTTAGAGAGCATTCTGTGTCAGGATGCTTTCACCTCTGTGCTCTTACTGACAGTAACAGACTGAGAGCTCTCCATGAAGCTTTTACCCTTCCTCTAATGTTTCCATTGAAGATACTGCTCCTGTGTTTGTGATCACAAGTTAGGATCTGTTGATTGCTGCTTCATTAGGGTATATTAACTCTTCCAAAAATTCTAAACTCTCCTATTTCTTCTGCAGGAACTGAGTACTGTACCAGCACACAGGACAAGATTGTCTTGTGTCAGAAGAGGTCTCTGTCCAAACAGACAAGACATTGAGTGGGAGTGATTTGTTGGAGGCAACATAGCAAGTTAGTGTTACAGGAAAAGAAAAACCAAAGGGTGGAATTAATCTCTGTTGACTCTAGATGCCTACATTGGAACAACTTGCCCAAAGTTAATTTATAGTTAATAGAAATAAGCAGAGAATAGAGAATTGATCTATATTAGATACCTACTTTTAGATTAGGTGAAACAGACCTGAAAATGCCTATTTCTTTCTATCAGCAGCAAAAGAACTCTAGACAGCTACTAGTTCAGACACATTTTACTCTGTATGGATGGTTAAGTGAATTTCATCTGTTATTCTATTCTTTCTGCCAATGCTTTAATAAGAAAATAATTGTTTATGGAAATAGTTTTCTTAAACCTTTTATATACTTGTCGGCTGTTTTTCTTAACAAATGCACCTTTCCTTCCTTAGCCACAAGTTATATTGTCAAGCAGGTTATTTTTTTAAGCTTAATAATGGTAAATCCTTCAACAATCTTTCAAACAAGCCTTCTACTGAACTTCGAGTAGCCAAACTGATCAAGCCAATATCTTAGTGAATCTACACAGACCATTTCCTTTTCCATCTTCTGCTCCATTTCTAGCAAGCAGGAATAAAAAACATGCTGACCACTTAAATGAAAAACCCTTTCAGTAGAATTTTTGTGAACATTTTTTAAACAACCAAATCTTTGCCTTAAAAATATCAGCAGAATTAGAAACAGTTTTCTTTGTAAGAAAGAAAAAAAACCCACATTTGGAAATGGCTTCTTAATAAAATAAACACCAAATTAATTTCACAAGAGGCCCTTTCTGTGTAAAGCTGCCTTTTTCGCTGTGGTGCTGGTGATAAGTATTCTTTTAACATGGAAATTACCACTGTGGAACTGCCAGTATGCGATCTCAGATCACTCTTTTGGCTTTGAAATTCAAACCTAATAGAAATCCAGCCAAGTTATTCAATGCTAGAATCCAAGAAAACTTAGCCCCATGTTAAGCTATTGCTAATCAAGAGCTGTCCCTTGACACCTGAATGGGTGGATTCCACAAAGAAAAGAAAGGAGAGGTGTATTTGCAACTTTGCTCAGTTTGCTGCCCAGCTGCAGCAATTTTGTTCTATAAGCAGTCAAAAAAGAATAAAGTGAAGAAAGCAGCTGTATGGGATTATAGGCACATTTGCAAGATGCTCCATGTGTGGGTTTTTTCCCCCCCTTTAAATGCAGTGTGAGTGCAGTGTGACTAATTATACCAGAGAGGAAAGCAGAAGCTCTCTAGTTAAAGTATTTGGGTAATCATGTTTACTGCGGGGAAAGTACGTCTGCATTAAATAAGTCAAAACATGGTGCGTAAAATGTGGAATGGCTTTGTAGGCACTGCAAGAGAGAAGAAGATGTAGAAATGATATAAGTCTCATTTGTCCAACTAGAAGCACTACCAAAAAAGATAAACCATCTGGTTCAACTAACTCAGCTCCACTTGAAAAATGCTAATTGTACAAGAGGAGGAGGCTTAAACTTATTCTGGAAAAAAAAAACAAAAAACAAAAAAAAACCCCAAAAAACACAACCAAAACGTTGTCAGCTAGCATGTTGCTAAGTAGTTTGACAAAAATGGTACTACCCACAGCTTAGTGATGAGGCAATAAGAACTGGTTCTGTCCCTTCCACATTTCAATTTCTATTTCTTTGATAGTTTAGGTAGGTGCCATCTGCCCCAGTATACCAGGCAGCAAATGCTTAGTCAGGGATGCAGATTCCTTCAGTTACTTACTGTCCTTCAAATCCCTCTTAAAATTCTCCTTTGCCATGATGCTTGCCAGAGACTGGCAGTGGCTTGGCAGCCAATGTGCCAAGATCACCGTCTCCCCTGGTGACCTAATGTGGTTTCCTTGTGCTCTGTCTCTGCCTGCTTGTCTGTGTCCAACTGCTGCTTTTTCTTGAACAGTTAGATTGTTAGCTGCTCAAAAATGTTTTCCACTGGCTGTTAGTAAGGCAGAAAAGACAAAAAGGCAATAAACAAATCTGGTTTCTGTTTGGATCAAAGTTGGAAGCACTTACACAGCATGTGACAAAAGAAACACTTGGTAGCAGGATTAAATCTAGGTCTATCAATTTAATCCTGCAAACAAGAGTCCTGAAAGAGCCAGGAAAACAACTTCTGGCCTTGTTAGTTTTTGTTGCATCTTTGAATAGCAGAGAAATTTTAAATGAAAAGGTTGGGGTAATATTTGAAAGGGCAAATGAAATGACCTCGATAAGCATAAGCTAACTGGCCTGAATTTAATTCTGGGCTAAATAATGAAAACATATGTGGACAGATATGATTTTATGTCAACATATTTTTATGGAAGACAATATATGAGAACAAAAGGGATTCTATTATCTGAGAGATTATAGTTTGGCTGATACAGACAATTGCATAAAAGCAATATATTTCCCTAATATATTTGGTATTTCTGATTCAAATTTCTTATATTAAAAAAAATACAAAAACCAAAAAACAAAACAAAACAAAAAAACATCCCAAAACACAACCAAAACATAGGCATATGTTGGGAACCAATATACCAAGAGCCAGTGAAACCACTGGATGTACAAAAGTGATGTAATGAATAAACTAGAGGATTTATTTTACCTTGGGGAAAAAACAAAACCAAAACAAAACAAAACAAGACAAAAAACCCCACAAAAAACTAATGGACCAATACTGCATCAATTTCTGGACTTCATATTATCCATAGGACTATAATGTAGGAGGTTTTAGACAAGCACGGCCACCATCCTTTTAAGTCTGTAGAGAATTCATTCTCAGAAGGAATGACAGATGACCTGAATGCTATGCAGAAATACACTGCTGGGTTAATGAAGTTCAAGATAATCTTAATTTCACTACTCCTTAAATTTCAGGTATTCTATAAATTTTAAAATCTTGTTTTATTTATCTAAGGAAGAAAGGCACAACAAGAACCAATAGCTGGAATTTCACATCAGAGAATTTCCAGTTTGAAATCAGATACAAATCTTTAGGAGAAGAACAAATAATCATGTGAATAAAATATCAAATAAAGAATCAACCATATCAATATCTTGAAATCAAAACTACATGGAAGTTCTGTTTTAATAATTTTGCTTTCTAGAGGGATATAGAGGTGAAATTTTACAACCTGTTAAATGCAGAATGCCAGACATTATACAAAATGGAACCCTATAACACCAATAGAAATGAATAAGTTTGTTGTTATTTCCTACTGGAAATGGGTGTTTAGATCTTGCAACATAAATTGCAAGAAATTTGTTTGTCTGATAGTCTGATAGCAAGGTGGTGTAAGTCATCCTCTCTTCAGTAAAAAATGCTTAAACATCTCTCAGCAGTAAAGGGTTAGCATGTCAAAACTGGAAAAAGAAAAATTTCAGAATAAAATGAAAACATTTCATATTAGTGAAATAAGAAAAAAATTCACAAAAGGGATTAATTTCTTGTATTAATAGAATAGATCTTTTTTGACCAAAACTAAGTTCAAGTTTTCAAGGTTATTTTGACATATTTACAAATTGACAATTTTTTTTCCTTTTTTTTTAAAAATAATTCTTTTAGTTTCTGCGTTTCCCACTCCTCATACAAACATATCACATAGATTTTAGCTGAGAGCTAGGTCTTAAAAAAAAAAAAAATCCTGCCGTAATGTTTTTCACAGGCTGAAAATCACAACACTGCCCAGCTTTAGGGGGAACAGTAAATAACCTGTGTGTGATCTTCAGGAGGAAAAAAATCAGTGACAAATTTTCAGCCCCAGTCATTGTTTTACATCTGGCTATGTTTCTAAGGATATCTCTGTTTTAAAATAAATCCTTTATCCATAATACTATATTCTTTTTTTTTTTTCTCCTATAAAATAAAGCTTAGCTTCCAAAAACATATAAGTGTGCATGTTAAAATACAGTATTAGCATGGTTGCTATATGCTAAAATTCACCAGATTGCACACTAATATCTCCTGTGACTTATTTGGACAATGCATTTGGACAATGATCTCTTGCAAAATGTTAAGAAAAATATTAGCATTTATGTCCAGACCTCAGCAAAAGCAGTTGGGCTCCAGCCCTGCAGCACATTCACAGCAAGAAACGTAAAGTTTCACATATTTGTAGACTGGAATATATTCTCAGAGAACCCTCTTGTTAAATCTTCCTCATATCTTTTTTCTGACCTTTCTCTTTGTGGTGTAGTATAAGAAAAGAGGCCAGCTGAGGATGGGGAGGGGCAAAAAAAGCTTCTTTCAAATCCATACTGAAAAATGTATGATGGGCTTCTGGAGCTATAATGATCAAACCCCACTACCCCACATTATGACCACATTGTTATAATGGTCTACTAGTATATCAGAAAAAAATGCACAGCTGGAAAAAAACTCTCTGATGACATCTGGCACATGGATTTGCATGGAAAGTCAAGGCAAAGAGGGGTGCCAAGATTCTTAACAATACTCAGTATGTCTGAATGAGAAAGCGGGAACATACATACATAAAAGGATTAGCTTCCATACAATCTAATTCTCAGCTAGGAATACGGTTGTTCTTAGGCCTTTAACCATGAACACAATGCAAAGTTACTCCATTAGTACGGAAACAGAATTTGGAAGTTTCAGAGAGCAAAAGTATACTCAGTTTCATATTGAAAACACACTGTGCAGAAAAATCATGTAGTTCTGCAGTGCACAGAATTGAAATCTGAAGCGCAACAGGAACTGTGAATTGGTTCCAAGAAAGTGCAGGTGGGAAGAGGAAGGTATTACTGAACTGCATATCTGCCTAAACAATGCAGTAAGGATAACATTCCTTTGCTATCTGCAGTGCTGTTAATTTATCTTTTTTTTTTTTTTCTGCTTTTTTTTCCTCTGTTCACTTCAATCAGATTCTATTACAGATTCTGTTTAAAATGTTGATTGCTGCACTGGCAAAACACAGCTAGGGGACTGGAGACTTAGTGGATATTAAAAAAAAAAAATACAAACCAACAACCAAACAAACAAAAAACCCGAACAACAATAAAAAACTGAGTGGTTGACATGAAGAGATGACAAAAATTGACAGGAAGTTTAACTGGGACCTTTTTTCTTAAAACCCATGGTACTTACATGACCAGAGACTTTACTTCATGAAGAATTATTTTATTGTCTAGCTGACAATCAAGAATTTCATCGTTCTGCAAATTATTTTTTATAACTGTTTTCAAGCTGCATCTGAAGAAAACTGAGATTCCGGTTTCATGGGGAAGACACCTAAATGAGAGAAGCCACACACCTGCACTGAGCAAAACTGCACTCAGCAGTTCTAGATTCAGATTTCTGCTCTAGCAGATTCCAAGAAGAAATCTAAGTCTATAGTTTGTATATACCGAGTCCTGAAATCACTTAATTTACTGTGTCCATCCTTCTACCTTGTTTCCAACATTCTTTTTCTATTTTACCATTTATGAAAACTACTATACCTACTAAGACAGAAAGTATCCTAAGGTTTAGCACACTTACCTGTGACACCATGATGTAGGGAGGGAAGCTGGATCACTGGGGAATTCTTCAGTCTCCACATGAGAGAAGAGTGATGTTAGAAAAGAGAGGTGACTGTATGAAGAGCTTTGCAACATATACAAAAAAATTCACCTTGTATAGTATGTAAACATGTTGCTAGTAGATTATTTTTGCAGCATGGTTAAGGATTAAATAAAGAAGTATGACTAATTTTGTCCAGATAGTTTTATACTTACTTTATACAGCTTTATTTACATAGTCATAAACCAGAGAGGTTTATGCTCAGCGTACATTTTATACTTCTCTGCATGTAGGATGGACAGGAATTACTCATTGTACAGCTGTTTGATATATATTTTACCCTTCTTGCTTCTTTGCTTCCTTATCATTGTTCTTCTAACCTCCTTACTTTAACCCTTTTGTCCATCTTTTTCTGAGGGAACAAGCCATGATAACTCAATATTTTTGCACATAATAAAGTCAGGGGGGTAAAAATGCAAGATCAGTAAGGCAGTATTCAGCTGCCCTGAGTCTCAGGTCCCTGTTACAATCACTGGAGAGGAATAAGCATCTCCAAATTAATTTCATCCTAAGTAGGTTAGAGACAGAGATCTACTGAAGATGTCTGTGTTCATTGACCAAAACAATTGCCAGTAATGGCTAACTTAGATTTAGACATCTAGATGCTTAAACCTCTAAAGTAAGGTGAGATTAATCTAATTGACAGTGGCAACCCTTAAAGGGATATTTTTAAATGACTTCCCTAGCCGTGCAGGTCTCTGGGATAGTGATACAGTCCAATTACTCAGGGAAAATGCCTGATTCATTCCCTGAATCAGGGGATTGAATTCAGGGAATTCAGGTCTTTGGGTGAATTCAATTCAGGTCTTTGGGTGAAAGCCACTGATTCACCCAAAGACCATCTTCCTCCCTTCCCAGCTTCTAACTTTGGCCACAGCCATGGCAGACAGCATGTCTGTCTGTCACACAGGTTCATCTCTGTTCTTGGTCTGCCTTCAGTACTGAAGGAGAGTGAGGCCTCCTGGAAAACAAGCACGCGATCA
>NW_010316960.1:77063-105053 GCF_000700745.2 Antrostomus carolinensis | reverse complement strand
TGCCTGTGGTTCAGTGCACACTGTTGGCACAGCTGCTTTCATGTGTGGTTTCCTAACGCTCTTCAGCAAAGCTAGCTGAAAAGAAAGCAAAGCCCTCATGTGACACTGTTTTGACTTTGCTGTGAGTCAGCAGCTACTTGAAAACTTTATATCTATTTCAGAGACCTCTTCTATGTGAAAAAAACCCTGTGGTATCTGAGAATGCACTGACTTACACTTTGTGGGTCTGTTCTTGTACTCTTCCCTAGGCATTTACTGCTGGCTGCTGGAAGAGACAGGATATTGGGTTAGGTGGTCTGACCCAGCAAAGTCAATCTGATGTACTTACAGTTAATAGTGGCAAATCTGCTAGAGGTTTTATGAAAATTGCTGGAAGCAGAGAAATAGTAAGGCTCAAGATTCTCTGGTTTTGCTGCAGATTTGAAGGGAGTAAATGCTGATGCACACAGAACTGCCGGCCGCTACTAAATGTCCTCTGTCTCCCTGCCCAAGAGCCTTGTTCTGGCATTAGCCTCCAGCCTCATCCAGTTTCAGTTACTGAATCCTGCTCCAGTCAGGAGCCACTTCTACTGCAACTTTCCCATCCAAACTCCAGCACTAGGATGCAAATGCTAGTACTGAGCTCCCAGGCCCAAATAAAAAGTCCTGTACTCTTTACTAGTGTATAGTAAGCCCTGTTGCAGAGGTTTCTTATTCATGGGTTTGTTAGGATGTGTGAGAGACTGGAGCAGAGCTACTGTCCATGGAGTCCTTAGGGTCTTTAGCTGCAATCTAAGATTTCTCTACTGGGAGTCTATTAACTTACTGTGCAGAGTGGGATTTGTATACCACCCTTCTTACTTTTACTCCATCTTGTCTGAGTCACTCCAGTCAGAAAAGGTAGTTATTACAGTGTTTGTTCAAATAAAGTCTAGTATCAGAACTTACCCCTCTCCTTTTTTTTCGTTTTTTTTTGGTTTTTTTTTTTTTTTTTCCTACTCTTTGTGTGTTCACTACAAGGAAAAGATGAAGACTAAAACCTCAAAGATGTGGCTATATTGTGGTTACATCACACTGACATTTTTCAAATATACATTTCTGGCTAAATTTGAAAAGCTCTTGTAAACAGATAAACTGTCACAGATCTAAAATCACCTCTCTTCTCACCAGCTTTCTTTCCCATATCCTGTCTTACAATAATTTTTAGCTCCAGCTTATGTGAATTTAACTGACATTCCTAAAGCACTACATTTTTCATGGTAAAATTATTTATTTTGTTTTAGCAAGTTCTGAAAAATAGCCATATATTTTGATTAAAACTTTTCAAAATTCTCCATCTTAATGAGGTATTCAATATGAGGAATTTCAGCCCAAATAATTCAGTTTTTGTAAGTATATAAACAACCCAAGTCAGGGTCAGATAATGATAAATATCAGGCTTTCTTAACAGGGAATATTACCAGCCACCACTATAATTTTATGAGATAGTATTCGAAGCTGAGGTTTTCCCTGAAAACAATATGATGAATAATCAAACCTGAGAGGAGGAAAGGGAAATCACAATTGTTTCCTTGCTGGAACTGATCCACTCATGACAATTTATGCTTTATCCTTGATTTATATCAGCCTTCCATCAGTCCTATCCACCACAGCTTGAAAAATCCTGTTTCAAGCGAATCCCATTCAAACCCAAATGGCGAAGCCAGGTGTTCGACTTAAGAGCAGTAGCTTTAGAATTCCTGACTTTTCCTTTCAGAAAGCCCAGCATAAAACAGCCCAATTATTATCGTTGTTGTTATTATTATTCAAAAACTAGTTCTGAGAAATACTTTAAATAACAGAGGAAAGCAAAAATGCTAATCCTCTTACATAACACAGATCCCAGATGGCCTCGTGCAGAGGGGAGGAAGATGCCGTAATAGCAGTCACCATTATCAATTGTGCTCAGTGACAGATGTTAAAACGATGCAAGGTCTTGTGGTCACTCGCAGAACTTCAGTAAGTCTTTTTTTTTTGGTCATATTTCCCACAGAATAAAATCACAAATAAATAAAAACTCGTGTGCACTCAAGCACTAATCTTCACTGCAAGCGCACAACTCATTCTGAATAATACTTAAATAAAGCTGTTAGTCTCTTCATTTACAATTCTGCTCCTTAGCTAGAAAAAACTGCCACAGTAGCAGTACTGTCCTGTAAATCTTTCCTTAGCTCTCCATCACTCTCCAATATAATAAAAATGGAGCATTGATTACTGATGATACCTGTATTAGTCCCTTCACCTACTGCATCAGAGATTACTTTTATATTAATACGGAAACAGCTTTCTTTCTCTGTCCCTTAATTCCTTGAGATTAATGGCAGGTTCATGTGACATGGAGAAATGCACTGGTACCCATTTTCCAAAGGATTTTGTCACAGGGATAATCTCATAGTTAAGGATGATAGAAACGTTCACTTCGCAAATGTACAGTGTATGAACAGAAACTTTCATAAAATAGCTTCATTCTCCTATTTCACTAGTCTTGGTTCAGAGTGTGTGAGGCACTGGGCTTGCTTGGACCTTGTCAGTTCTCAGAAAAATGTCACCAAAAGTCACAATGAACCCGGCACCAAACAAAACCAAGCAGAACCTGATGTATATGGTGTTACAAACAAATCTGGGGACAATCTGAGATCAACACAAAAAATCTCCTTGTCTACTTCTCTTGGACCCTCTCTGATTCCTGTAACTCTGAAACCACTGTTTCCTGTCATTTTCCCAGGGATTCATGAGAATGACAGAAATTTTCCCTATTGCACTTCCTCAGGCACAGATGCTGCTGTAAAACAGCACTCGTTGCAGGTGTTGGTCTCTCCCGGAGACCCAGCCAGGGAGAAGCTGTTGCCCTACAAGGTAGTGGTATGTGTTTGCTCAGCAGCTGTCCTGGGAAAACTGGCAACCATTTCACAGCTGTCCTGCAACTGCCCCTTAAGAAACATCTACTCAGTGTGTTATTCCTGATCCTCCCCAAGTTCCCTAATGCAGAGGTAAATGTAGATATTCTAAACTGTGTGTATTAGGGACAAAAGAAGACCCTAATCCTCAATGGTTGAACCCTCTTTCTCTTTGCTCCTTTCTATAGCAACCATGCATATCAGGGGTAACAGCCTTCCAGTCATGCTATTGTTCTGTGTCTGCCTGTGTGCAGAGATTTTTTTTTTTTTTAAATATGCTTCTGAGCACCATATCTGTACCAGTGGGAAAAAAAAAAATCAAGAAAGCAGTCTCACTAACGTGTGAGATTTGGCTTGTAGAAATGATCTGTACTTAGATTTAAACGACAGTCACTCCCCTTCCCATTCCTTTGCCTGTCCATTGCAATCATCATGAAACAAATGCTCCCAAGCACAAAGGCATGAACAGAATTTAAGCACAAACAACAAAATTATCATAGAATCACAGAATAGTATGGGTTAGAAGGGACCTTAAAGATCATCTGTTTCCAACCCCCCTGCCATCAGCAGGGACACCTTCCACTAGACCAGGTTGCTCAAAGCCTCATCCAGCCTGGCCTTGAACACTTCCAGGGAGGGGGCATCCACAACTTCTCTGGGCAACCTGTTCCAGTGTGAGTGTGCAGACTGCAACCTATTCACAACCTGTAACCTGTTACATTAAGGTATACAGACTACAACTCCTTTGCTGCTCTTCTCTTTCCTCCTACTCTTTACAACTCTTCTGGTTCCTGCAAATAAACACAGGCAGTGCAGCACCATTTACATCACCTGATTGGGAAGGAATTCCTTCAAAGTCTGACCAGGATGATGGTAGTGAGCTCCTTCTCCTAACCCTGCTGGTAACCCACTGAGGTGCTGAATCCTCCCAGTCTGGAGGATGACTTTAAGAAACAAGGTCATACTCAGTAAGGAAATGGTGAGGTCTTCCTCATTTCTCCGGCAAGCCTAGAAAAGGCTTATTGTTTAGCGTCATTTCATCTTCCCTTGCAGAGCAATCACTTATTCAAACTACAGTTTTAAATGTCTCCTCAAACAGTTAACTTATAAACAATCATGAAAGAAAATGCCCGTTTACACTCAAATTATAGAGAAGTCTCTTGTCTTTATCAAGTCTCAAGTGTATTTGCACTTAAAAGCTTCCCCCCCGCCCCAACTAGAAACAATAGTGCAGGTGCATTGCCCTTCAGTGTACAATGTATTTATCCTGGGAGGCAGGAAGTTGGTTTCACACCTGTTTCTTCTTTTTATTTGTTCTTGGCCTGGCTAATTTGCCGAATGTCATGATTGGTACAGCTGAGGCTGTCAGAAAGAATTACTACTTTGTAACATGACGGCCTAATTCTGGCAGTTCAGATTTTACAATGATTTGCCTTTTGTTCTTTCTTTCAGTAGTGGTCTGTTTTCTGTATAGCACACAAACCAAATCTGATCAGTAGTAACAACAAATGTAAGAATAGGATAGGCTTCTTTATTAGATGACTGGCCATTCTTTTATATTATGCTATAAAAAATTTAAAGACAATTAGGTTAAGTCTCTGGTATAGTAACAAAGAGTCTTGCTATGGGCTGAAATAAACATTATTTTACAGGAATTAATGACCTAGAGTTTGCAATTTTTTTGGTCTGAATTCAAGGACTACCGAAAACTGAGAGATACTCTTTTTTCACATGCATTTTAAAGAAATAAGAAGATAGAATCATAAAATCATAGAATCATAGAATCATTTAGGTTGGAAAAGACCCTTAAGATCATCGAGTCCAACTGTAAACCTAACGCTGCCAACTCCACCACTAAACCATGTCCCTAAGCACCACATCTACAGCTCTTTTAAATACCTTCAGGGATCCTGATTCCACCACTTCCCTGGGCAACCTGTTCCAATGCTTGACAACCCTTTCACTGAATGAGTTTTTCCTAATATCCAATCTAAACCTACCCTAGTGCAACTTGAGGCCATTTTCTCTCATCCTATCACTTGTTTCTTGGGAGAAGAGACTGACACCTTCCTCACTACACCCTCCTTTCAGGTGGTTGTAGAGAGGGATAAAGTCTCCCCTCAGCCTACTTTTCTCCAGACTAAACAACCCCAGCTCCTTCAGCCGCTCCTCTTAAGACTTGTGCTCTAGACCCTTCACCAGCTTCATTGCCCTTCTTTGGACATGCTCCAGCAACTCAATGTCTTGTAGTAAGGAGACAAAAACTGAACACAGTACTCGAGATGCGGTCTCCCCAGTGCCGAGTACAGAGGGATGGTCACTCCTCTAGTCCTGCTAGCCACATTATTTCTGATACAGGCCAGCATGCTACTGGCCTTGTCCACGTGGGCACACTGCTGACTCACATTCAGCCTTCTGTCAACCAACATCCCCAGGTCATTTTCCGCCAAATAGTTTTCCAGCCACTCTTCCCAAAGCCTGTGGCATTGCATGGGGTTGTTGTGACCCAAGTACAGGACCCAGCACTTGGCCTTGTTGAACCTCATACAGCTGGCCATGGCCCATTGATCCAGCCTGCCCAGATCCCTCTGTAGAGCCTTTCTACCCTCAAGCAGATCAATACTTCCACCCAATTTGGTGTGGTCTGCAAAATGACTGAGGGTGCACTTGATCCCTTTGTCCAAATCATTGATAAAGATATTAAACAGAATTGGCCCTAGTACTGAGTCCTGGGGAACACCACTTGTGACCAGTCACCAACTGAATTTAACTACATTCACCACAACTCTTTGGGCCCAGCCATCCAGCCAGTTTTTACACATGACATGGTGGATGTTTAGTATCCACATGTTCATTTAGGTTTTAACTTTGTTACCAGTCTTCATTTATTTTAATCTAATTTTAAGTGGGCATTTTCAGGAACTTCATTATCATGTTGATGGCTATTTAGACTCTGCAGGTGACAGCCAGGAATCTTCCTCTAATATTAAGTCAACTCACCCTGTGAAAGAACAATTTATGCAATTATTTTTTATGTTTATTTCTATTTTAAATGTTTAAAGAGAAATACAACTCTCTTCTCATCCTCCCCCACCCCAAATTTCTTTTTACCAGATATAAAGAAAGATCAAACTTTTGAAAACTCTTATAGCCTACACATTTTTTTTCAAAGGACTATCCCAACAAGGACATCCCTTCCCAGTCTGCTTTGTTTACTTCTTTACTGGAGACCTTTAGAGAACCTCTACTGTGTCCTACTATGTCCACACTTCACAGACCATGGGTGGCCTGCAGGCACAGCACCCACCACTCCACAGCCCTCCCAGAATTCACCACCCTGGACTCATCATGCACCACCTGCACCAAGAAGAAGTCTTGGATCTCAGCATTCATACCAGTCTTCTCACAGTAACAAAAAGTGAGTAGCTACAGCTTAGGAGGATGAGAATGGTGAGAGAAGGAGAAGGACTGGAGCATGGCAAGATCACCAGGATGTAGCCTTTTCTCATAAGCCACGATGCCATGACCAGAATGATTGTGAGATACTTCTCAGCTCCTCTGTAGCACAGAAGCATGGTCTAAAGACAGTAGGCCACCAGTAACAAGACCAATCTTTCTTTAACTTGTCTGGGGCGTACATCATGAGCATTTACATGTGAAACCACATTTTCCCATAGACAGAAGGCTGCTGACTTCAGACTGCAAAATGTCACCTAGATGGCCCTTTGCCAGGATTTGGTGATAGCTCTAGAGCAGTAGCACACTATTTTCTGGACCCTATCTTAATAGGGTCATTATCTTCACTAAAGTGGCTATATCAGACATTTATAGAGCTGAGGTTTTACAGTTCCAAGTTAGCAAATCTTTTAATGCTATCATTATCAAGGAGCTTCTGCAAGGCTGTTCTCCATCTGCTTCATCCTTGACAAGATTTATGACAACTCAAGCATCATTGCCACATTTCATAAGAATACCATATCCAGCCGCTCCAAGACTATCAACAGAACACGCTTCCCCTGCAGTCTTCATTGAATCTCTCTAGGTTTATAATAATAATAAAGTGGTGCTTCATCACTCTAGGTCAGTTGCATACATTGTCTTCACCAGTCATGCTCTTGTTGCCAATCTATTTCAAATCTCTGGCACTTTCCTCCTTATGTAACTAAAAAGGATCAACATATATTCTTATGTGAAGAAAAACGCTGATATCTGCACCTCATAGAATCACAGAATTATAGAATGTTGTGAGTTGGAAGGGACACACAAGGATCAGTCCAAATCTTGCCCCAGCATAGGACAATCCCAAGATTCAGACCATGTGTCTGAGGGCATTGTCCAAATTCTTTTTGAATATTGTCAGGTTTGGTGCCACGACTACCTCCCTGGGGAGCCTATTCTAGTGCTCCACCACCATCTGGGTGAAGAAACTTTTCCTAATGGCCAACCTAAACTTGCTCTGGAGCATCTTCCTGCCATTTCCCCTGGTCCTATCATTGGACCTCCTACAAGGACAGGTTGAGAGAGTTGGGGCTGTTCAGGCTGAAAAAGAGAAGGCTTGGTGAGAACTTCTAGCAGCCTTCTAGTACCTGAAGGGGGCCTACAAGAAGGCTGGGGAGGGACTTTTTACAAGGGCAGGTAGTAATAGAACAAGGGATAAAGGTTATAAACTGGAAAAGGGGAGGTTAAGATTAGATTTTAGGAAGAAATTATTTCCTATGAGGGTGGTGAGACACTGGAACAGGTTGCCCAGAGAAGCTGTGGATGCCCCCTCCCTGGAAGCGTTCAAGGCCAGGCTGGATGAGGCTTTGAGTAACCTGGTCTAGTGGAAGGTGTCCCTGGTCATGGCAGTAGGTTGGAACTAGGTGATCTTTAAGGTTCCCTTCCAACCCAAACCATTCTATGATTCTATGAAATGAAAGAAACACTTTTTAATGTCCTGTTACATTTTGCTATCCCTGGCCAGGCATTCTCTATTCAATGGGCTACAGCTCTTCTCCTGGTTGAAGAGGATGAAAGACAGGACCGGTGCTGGGTGAAAAGCTTTCCTCCACAAAGGTCCAGTGAGTGGGCCACTGGGACTTACATCTGGTGGAGAGTAAGCTCATTTTTCCTACCTGACACAGTCAAGAGAGCTGGCAGGTACTATTAAATGCAAAAATTTCTTGTTGCCACCCAAAGGGAAAAAAAAAAAAAAAAAAAAAAAAGTTGTCAAGCAAATACATTGCTACTTGTACAGGGGAAAAGCATTGGCCCCACAGAGAGAGACTGCTGGGCAGGGAGACCTTAGATCAGCAACCTGCACTGGAGATTGCTCAGCCTCACCCACCTCTTACTGAAGGACAGGCTTACAGACCAGTCCTTCCTACTGAAAGGAATTCAGGAGAGTAGCAGTTCAGTTTCAGTCCCTAAGGACGAGCTAACCTGCTTTACTGGGATCCTATCAGCACAGTCGTAATTTATTTGGGTCATTTAGAACAGATTAAGTGCACACAGAAGCCCTTTAAAGGCCACAGATGGGGACAGATTGCTCAAGGGAAGATAAGCATCTGACAAAAAATCTAGTATTAATGCATATCTGTAGAAGGAGAGTAAGTCAGTGAGTCTCCAGATTATAGACTGCCTTTCCATGTACTTGACAGAAATGGCTGCTGTATAGTCTGAAGAGAAGGAAAAAAAAAAAAAAAAAAAAGACTAAGAATCACAGATTATCCCAGGTTAAAGCAAAAACTCTCTCCTTCTAACCTTTCCCAGAAAAGTAACCCAAAGAGAAAAGAATGTTATAAATTTCCACTTCTACCTACTGGATTGATTTCCAGAAACTCAGACCACCTGCAACTGGGTATGTCTTGGTGACATTGAGGGCACTGAGATAATTCTTCTGCTCTGTCTTCAGCAGGTCCAATCCACTGCCTTGGCTTGGACATATCATAAAATCACTAGTGAGTTTGCTCCCTAGATACCCACCACTGAAGAAATGCCTGCCACCAAAGCAGTGGAGCTGTGATACAATTGGAGAGCCATAAAAATCTGGTGAAGTCTTACACAAAGCGTCATTTGCCATCAAAGATCAGTTGTATCACCAGTGTACCTCTCTCTACTCCTAGTTGGAGTCCTAGAACAAGATTGGCTCTTCCTCATGAGATTGTTATCTGTCACTCCGCCCAGCCTTGTCTTTCATTATTTGGATGATGTTATCCTGGGACCTCCAGATGGCAGACATACCTTGACAATGCAAAAGTGGTAGTCTACTACCTAATCCACTGCTGGGGCATAGCAATAAAATGCTCCTATGCTGCCAGAACTGGAGACATTGACTGCTGAAGTACTTGCTTCCTTTCAGAAGTAAGATTTTTAAAAATTGCAGTGATATAGCCTTCTTAGATCATGCTAAAAAAAAAAAAAAAAAAAAAAAAAAAAGGAAAACCTGGTAGAACTCCATCCATGAAAAAAAGTTAAATATAAACTGAACCTGAAATGCCATAAATAATACAAGAATAATCATATTATATGGAAAGATTAGATGTAACTGAATGAAAGAGACCGTCCCAGAGATTCATAGGATGTTGAGAATTAAAGTGATAAGAAAGATGATATATTATGCTTTATATCTCAAATTGTCTTTCACAAATAACTGCCATTTGAACCCTCCAGCAGGGGACTGTACAGGAAAATAACTGCTTAATACAAAAAGCAGTACTATTGCTAGAACTTGTTGAGGTCACCTTCGCACATGACCTGTAGCAAAGAAAACTATAGACATAAAAGCCTTTTATACAGATTTTTATTTCAGAATTAGATTTTGACAGAATAAACTGAGATAGTTGATGGAGACTATTTTGGAAAGGCAATGGCTGGGAATTTCATAGTATACATACAAGAAGGGAGGATTCAAATTCTTTTGAAAGAGTCACTAATACTAATATGAACTGATAAAATTAAATCATATGATTTAGTCTCAAGGAAAAAATTAACTGATTGGAAATTATTAAAAATTATTAAAATCCAGGGATTAGTTTAAGACAATTCTTTTACTCCATATGTACTAATGCCATAAAAGGCACAAGGGGTAAACACTTGTTTATTAAATGGAAAATGACATTTACAAATGGCACAGATACAGTGAATTTAGGGCCAGAGGGGATTGTTTTGATTCTTCAGTTTAACTTACATAAAGCAGGATGAATAACTTAAAGTTTCTGTTGTGAAAGGACTGCTCTTTGGCTATACATATTTTATTTAAAGACCTAAACAGTATTTAAATGTTAAAAATTATTCTTCATGGCAATAATTACTTTTAATAATATCTTATTTTTCTCTGAAAGAAATAATAAATTATCTGAGGATCTAGCGACACTCAACAGTTAATAGTAAAAGATGCTACATCTTTTAAGGAACTGGGTTAAGCCAAAAAGGTTTTTAAAAAGTTCACAGATTTGAGCTTTTCATGCTTGATCAGAATTCACACAGACTACAAGTTTTCATGTAGCTCAGTGATAGCAATAGCTCAGTGGTGCTTATTCACTTTAAACCTATAGTTACAGGTAGTCAGCAGCTCCATGCAGGTTCAGTTACTAAATTTGGGATTTGCCCTCCAGAGTCCTCTGTCCTCAAACTGTAAAGAGGTTCTGGCACTTGCCGTAAAGCAGTACAAAGAAACCTTTCTCTTACCTTGTGACCCTGTGTTATGGCCACTAATTAAACAGCATTAACATTTTAATTTCACAGTGTCCGCTGCAGTTTGCTACCTGTGTTTCCTGAAACTATTCAGACATAGTAAACAACCATGATGAGAGGGCTCATTCTTTGATCTACCTTCATCTTTGTTTCAGCTCCTGTTCATATATAATAAGTCTGCTGATCAGACTTGCCACCCCTTTCTGAAAAGGAAAGTTGTCCATTCACAAAGCCCTGTTTGACATTCTTGCATTGTCTTCTGAAGCACCTAAAAAGGTGTGATGGGAATCTGTAGGCCAGATAACTCTTTAGCAATAATGGTGTCTGAAAAGGGGAGGTTTTAGAGAGTCTTCTTACTTGTGTGGTGAAAAAGGAGCTGTTTATCCAGTGTATTCTCTCTCTCCAGGAGAATTAAAAGGGTACTACCCTCATCCCAATGATGCACAATTTCTACCTCAGGTACGTTAGAGTCTAACTGCTGTAGACTGTATCTACAACTCTTCCCTTTGATGTTTATGCATCATGTTTCTCTTCTTACTGAAGATTTGCAGCCCTGATGATACACTTTTGGCAGGATGAAGAGGCTCAGCTGTCTGGTATATCTCTATGTATCAAGGCCAGGTAGAGAATTTTTGAAGGGGAGAGATGTAAACAGTGATGTTCATACACAGAAGAATGGAGGATCAGATAAACAGCACATGTTCCATTGCTCACAGACTGTCATACAGAAGCTGGAGATGACACATTACTTGTTTTGAATTCTCAGAGTCAAGAGCTCTCTTTCTGACTAAGCCTTACCTAAGCTTCCTGTTCCTCATACTGACTTCCTTTGTGAAATCTAGTTGTAATGCCTGAAGGGAGTAAAGTTTTAAGGCTGAAAATACAGCCTTTTTTTAAAAAAAGGAAGTTTATAAAAGCAGAATACAGTTTCTCACTTGTTGTCTGTCAATAATTGTCATTTAAATGCATTCTGCTTACATGCAAAGAAACATTACTTCCAACTATTATGTCTACAAACTCCAGCTAGACTTGGAAGATCACTGCCATTTGTACCCTATCAACATTAATAAGGGCTTCAGAGCTCCAATGAGTCCCTTGTCAAGTTGGTTTTGATTAAGATATGAGATTTTCCACTGTTTTCCATAGATTTCTGCAGATATAATTTAATGGAACTTAGCAAACAATTCAACTGAGCTATTGCACAAGAATTCACCTCTGTCTTTCTTAGGAACATTGTATTTCCAAGGATAAGAGAATGATACACTTCTTGAAATATATATGTCATTCTATAAGTGGTATCTTTAGAAGATGTGAATGAAAGTGGTTAAACTGAAGCTGATAAAAAATTATTTCTTTACACCACCTGAAAAGCTGGATCACAACTTTTACTACCTCCAAACCACAAGTGGACAAAATTGCATGTGTTTTATAATTGATGCAAAAAATTATTTCATGAAGTTGAAAGGACAACTGGCTTCATCTTCATGTTGTGATCTTTGTGCGTGCTAATGGCTTTCTGTACATTCATCATTCTTTCAATTTTTTGAAAAACACATCTGGCTTCTTATAAAACAATCAATTATTGTGATTAAGACATGTACACTGTTCCTCAAAAAACAAAACAACAACAAAAAACCCCAAACTCAGAGACATGGGAGTAACATAATGGTTCAACAGGCACTTTTTACAGAATTCAGGTTCTCGGCATATGAAGCCGGTGAGGTAACTCAATCTATCATGCTGAGATAACCATCTAAATAATCCCGCGCAGTACTGAAAGAGGTAAACAATTCTTGAGAGCAGACAGGTGGTACAAAACCATAGCAACAGAAGGTCTGGACAATGTGGTACAAATGTAAACAGAACTCTCCATATGTATTGTTTTGTCCTCTGTCTAATGTAAAATTGTAATTTAGCTCCAGAGTATTTCAAATTTAAATTAATTTCCTCGCACTTGCCATAGCTTCTCTTCACTCTTTGCACCTGTCTCCTTCTCATCTTCTGGTTTTGGCTAGCTTTTGGTGATCAGGTGCTCTTCAATCTCCTACCAGGATCTGGGCTTGAACTGTGTACCCATTTCCCTACCAGAAAATCCTAGCCCTGCTTTTTCTCCCATCAGACCTGCCACACACTGTTGTGTACTGCCAGAGTGGGTGCCAGGCTGCTAGATTTTCCTCACGTGTCCCATATAATCAACACAGAGTGAGAAGTGCCAGCAAAGACTTTCAGAGAAAAATCTTGTCCTCCTTAGTTCATCTAGTGAATTGATGATCTGGCAGCTCTGAGAAATATGTACTTTTCACCAATTTCATCAGGATTTTAGGCAGTTATGTCAAGAGGACTGTTTCATTATAATTTTAAATTTTATATGCAAACTGTCTGTCTTAGGCTGCATTTACATTAGCATATTGGTTCAGAGCAGTTGTACAGTCTTGAAATAACTCCCTCAGTCATCCCCACTTAGTGCACATTGGCTGAGTTCACAGATAGATTTTAGTGTTTACAAACCAGACCCCTTCTGGAGGCTGTGCTATAGGTGCACACCAAATGTGCTTCGGCCTTGCATGGAGATCAACCAACAACTGAACTTTTAGTTTGCTCGGAAACATGTTTCTAGGGATGTTCAGTCCAGGGCACCACACTAAATCTAGACTAAAGTAAAATCCCAAAAATGCATACAGTACAGATATAAAGACCTGATATTGATTGCTTTAATCTACACATTCTATTGAGTTAAATTATTTGCTAATATAGTCATATCTTTACACAAACTGAACTCAGACTCAGACTTTCCTGTTCCCTTCTACTATTTCACTACTTTGGCTTTTATTCCATTGCTTCAAACTAGTATCCACCTCCCCTGATGTTACTTTTCCTGTAATAGCTCTCTTTTATATTTTTCCCACCGAGAATCTTTCCATCTTAGTAATTCAATTCATTAGCAATTACCGAGCACATCTTTGACTAGCAACAGAAGTTAATGTAGCTGTCTACAACTGAGCCATTGTCAAGACTGTCCTTATAGTCAATAGAAAGAAATAGTCACTTTTAGGGTATGATTCATCTTAACCTACAGTAAACACTGAATATAGGTCAGATGAATCACGTCTTTAAAGTGCTTACTTCTCCTTATTAACTATAAAGACACTCAGTGTGACTAGAGCAAATTTAGATCCACACTGCAACCATCTAAGATGAGCTGTTTTCCAGGCTTTCTTCTATCTTTTCCAGCTTATTTTTCCTTTATTATAACTGACAGCGAAAGCCCTGCAATATGGATGAAACTACATAAAACAAGGGCCCTCAAGCACATGCTTTTTTGGGGAGAAGAGGGAGACTTGGGCCCTGAGTAAACAGTACCAGAACAGGTTTTCTGTAATGGGAGAATGAGGGGATTAGCTTCCAAGTGATGTATGTGCTAGGTGATACTTGTGTTAACCTCTTCTACCTGATTCAGATGAAATGAAGAACAGCTCACGCTTACTGGTCTCAGCTGAGGCAACAAGCAGCAGCATTTATATCACATTCAGGTTCAGTGCTGACACTTTCCCAGATGAGACGACTCTCATTGTGTGAATGACTGTCTTCCCCACTTCTCTTCCAGTGGAAAGATAGATAAAATCAATTAAAGTCATCAGTGAACGTTGCAATAATTAATCACTGAGAATCAGAGTATTCACCTCTTGAGGAAGAGGAATGACTTTGAATATATGCAAAAGTGAACCAGAACACTATTCAGATGCAAGTACGTGTCTGTCGATGAAATGAGAATTGGGTAGAGTGTGGGGATTTGGATTCACATGCAAATTGCATTTACAGAGCATGTTGAGTACTTAAGTATTTAATAACAAAACAATTAGTTATTTACACAAAGGACAACGAGACTCCTTTGGAAATATCCATCTCATTGCCATTAAAAGCAAATAAAGTGATTATGAACTGTATAACCATACAATTAACTGATTAAATTCACACTCCTCTATACCAGACCTGCTTTTCAATATGACTTTTATGATTAAAAAAATTGGCTTGTACATGATGGCGTATACCTAAGCCTTATGAGCACAAGTAAATTTTTAATTAAAAATGTATGTTTCAAGATAAAATAGCTTTTTTGAATGTAGGATAATGAAAAAATAAGGCTCCTGACAGAGGTGTAGAGCTCACAAAAATGGATTTGGGGAGAGAGGAAGGTAATTAAATGCCAAAGAGTGCTTAAGTATTTAAAAAGTACAAAAATCATTTATTGTAAGGATCCTGCCATTCTATAGATATGATTCTAATTATACTGCAAAACAAAAGACAAGCAACAAACTACAATGTTACGGAAAGTAGAAGGGAGAAAGCAGTCATGTTTGCTGTCTCCTGGAGATCTGAAAATATTGTATTGGTCTTGCCTGTTTTGATTTTCCATTATGCCATGTTAGTAACAAATTCTTCACAATGCAACAAATGAGAAGACCTATGATCAAGTGATGAGCACTCTGGACTGTAGGGAATTTTGACTAAAATAGAGGCCATGGAAGGAAATATGATAACTGGACAATGGAATGACCTCTCCTCCAGACACCAATTATGGTTTTGGACAAACAGTAGAGTATTTCATTTTTCAAGTTCCTTAATGTAAGTTTCCATCTCATATGTTAAAAGTTATTTTTTGTTCAAATGTATTTTGGTGTGAATAACTGAAATTAATTTTCCTGATAAAGACAAAGCCTAAGAAGAAACATATTTTATGTAATCATAGAGTAATAGAATCATTTTGGTTGGAAGTGACTTTTAAGATCATAAAGTCCAACTGCAAGCCAAACACTGAAAAGTTCACCACTACACTATGCCCCTAAGCACCACATCTATGGTTGTTGCATAAAGCAAAATAATTCAATTTTCAGTATTTAAAGATCACAATATCCTCCCTATCAAGCATTTTTAAATATCATATTTCTCAACAAAGTAGATGATCTCATCTAGGTGTTCCTGCTCTGGCAGGGGGGTTGGACTAGATGATCTTTCGAGGTCCCTTCCAATCCCCAACATTCTGTGATTCTGTGATTCTGTGATTCTGTGATTGTGACACTGAAAGATCTAAAACTGGGTATACAGAACTCTGCCTGGATATATAAGGATTCTCATTCATGCAATGACTTATATTTATTTTTTTTATGTCTTATTGCATGTTTTAGTATAGTGACCAACCTATATAAAGAATGAGAAACATGAGAGTTTTGAAGGTGCTGAAACCTAGCAAAACACCAAACTTGTCAAGAGAATGAATGAGAAACACCTTCTAAGTCAGCTGTGGAGAAACTTAAGTTTTAGAGGTAATGTTGTTTTCTTAGTGTACTCGCTATAACAAAAGGAGAGTTTGGTGATTGTTTTGCATAAAAGCTTCAGGACTAATTAAATGCATTTCACAGAAAAAAATCATCAAATCTAGCAATGAAAGATGCAGGATGTGAGAAAAACCTATCTCCTGTCACTGCAGGATATTTTTTGCTAGAAGTATATTTTTCATGCATCAGTCTTAAACTTTACAAGCAGTGGTACTAGAGATTGCCTGAAACTTTTAAATTTAGAAAAAAAAGAGCTAACAGCAAATTGTTTGGGATGTCTCATAAAATAATAAGACAGCTCAGGCTTTCTCTGTATGGAAAGCAAGTCTGAATTCCCAAAGAAAGTGAAATACAGAAGTGGATTTTCAAATGTGTGTTACAAGAATTTACATTGGTTGAGGAATGAGAGAAGTTTAGCAAATATTCAGCTGAAGAGCAGTTAGTCTTGTTTTCTGATAAGCTGTCAGAAAACAGCTTTATATTTTGAGCTTGGATGGGCCTAATAGTTTAGTCACCATGTCAAGCATCAGTAAAACTTCATTCTGTCAGCAGTAGACTTACAGTGTGCCACTACATTTTAAAATGAAGAGTTGGCGTGAACTCTGTTAACTATAACCTCAGGCTCTTCCTGGAACTGTGATACACCCACGCCATGCAGCCTTCACTGAATATCATGTTAACACTCCTCCCCCATGCACGGCTGTTATACTGCATGTGAACAGCAACAGTCAAATATAAGACTAAGAACCAGCTGCACCCTATTATTCAGTTCACTTCCAGATTTGCATACTTACCAAATATTCCCTCAGTGGCATAATTGTTATTTCTAGTATTTTATTTAGCACCAGTACAGAATTTCCCACTAAAATAGGTTTTCATCAGAAAGGACATTTATTCCTTGAAAAGGCATTGGATTGCAGCTACATATTATTTCCAGTGAATTTCAAATGAAGCACAAGGGAATTTGTCCCAGTATTTCAGACTGCAGTTTCAAGGCAGCTCCATCATGTGCACTGCTTTAGGTTCAGGTATGTCAAGGCTTCCAGGGAATTTTCATGCAGAATTAAGAACCTGAAT
This sequence comes from Antrostomus carolinensis, assembly GCF_000700745.2. Classification (NCBI taxonomy): domain Eukaryota; kingdom Metazoa; phylum Chordata; class Aves; order Caprimulgiformes; family Caprimulgidae; genus Antrostomus; species Antrostomus carolinensis. Next base: position 88,054 of record NW_010316960.1, on the reverse strand, counting down.
CCTAGAAGCCCCATCTCTCTTTTTTTATACCTAAAGAGCATGTTAGAACTTAGGGACCAAAAGCTGGTGCTAAATTTTAAAAACAATTTTCTATCTTTTCAAAAATCTATGAAAATCTACCTTTTTTTTTCCCCAAAAAGTTAAGTAGGCTTGGAACCTCATTCTCTGCTTCAGCTTCAGGAATGAAAATTATCTGTTTGTATGACCTCTACTTCTAGACCAGGAAAAGATACATTTTCTGACTGGTAGGGCTTAAACTGAAACCGAAACGTTGCTGAAATCCCTCAGACACTGTCCCCTGGGAGCAATAAAGTTTGCTAGATTACATAGTTCACTATATTTCCAGTAAAGCAGTAATATAAGCTAAATTATAAAATCAAAGCACTTCCTGTAGCAAAACAATAATTTTATTTTTTCTTAAATCAGAACAAGAGGAATCTGCAAATTCCTGTGGTTTACCACTTTTGAGGCAGTGACATATCTTTCAGCACTGAGACCAGTAGTAGCCGGGGTTACTTTTCTATGTTTGCTTCCTTTTGGGGGGCTGCTGAAGATATATATATAGTGATAGGCTTGGAGGACTCCTAAGCCATCAGCCTCGACGTGACATCAGCTCTTACAGCTACCATAGCAACTGGCAGGGTTCACAACAGAACTCATCACCTTCAGTTTAGATTTGCTCAAACCACATGTGATTTAATTTGACCACTGATACAGTTTGTGATTTTTGTTAGAAAGACATTAGAAAATAAAAGGGCTGAGAATAAGTGAAATTTCAAGGAAGGCAACAGCAAGAAAAATGTAAAGCCATGAAGCAACTGAGGAAGAAAAATTTTGAGAAAAAGGGTAGAAGGAAGTGAAAACAGAGCCTAGTAAAACAACAAAAATAGCATTGTTACAATGCTTATCAGTTACCTGTGACTCCCTAATTCACAGGATAGTCACATCTATTCCTACAGGTTTTGCCTTAGTTTTAAAAAATTGAGTTGGGCTTGATTAAGTTAATTGCTCTAGGGGCTGAAATGAATGAAGAATATGAGTGGCTTGAGAGAAGTAAAAATAAGGATTCAGTATACTACAACATATGTATAGAGGGGGGAAAGGGCAAGGGGACACTCTGCAGCAGCATCTGTAAAGGATCATGCACACCACCAAGTGCTGCTAATGGAAAAGCTCCAGTCTCCTCCATGTTAAATCAAAACCTGGCAGAAATAACATAAAAGCAGTGAGCTTTGTCACATAGTCATTAGAATCATATCATAATAATACCTTCATACCAATAAATCAGTCCTGCAAGATAGTGAAAGCAAATAGGAAGTGATGGGACAAATGCAATAGGATTACCTTGGGTCACAAATACATTAAGGAAGTACTGTAAAGGAGTTCATCCTGAAACAGTGTTAGAGGCTTGCAGACCATCAGTTTAATCTGAATATGGCTCAAGATTTGTAGAATACTTTAGACACGCATACATACAATCTGCACTACACAGTGCTGGGAATTACATGACCATGGGAGACCAACTGCCTGCATGCAAAATGGGAAACAAATGCCACTAATAATGCAAGAGCTCTCATATCTGTGGAAGTGACAGCTCACCAGTAGTGGCCTCCAAAGGCAAGACCCAGGTGCCCAAGCTGTTTGAGCTAAGGTGTCCCCAAATCAAGAAGCCAAGACCAGCCTTTCTAGAGTGAGACAAACCTTCCATGGGCCGACTCATCTTCTGAAGTTGTCTGTCCCTCCTCATAGACTGCAAAGGGAACCTACCACCTCACACATTATTTTTGGCTTATTTTTGGTAAGCAGTAAAGTCTTTATAGAAGGCCTAATCACAGAAGAAACCTTGCACTGAGTAATGATAAGCTGATTCAATTTAAATTAAACAAATCTAAAGACTGAGTTTTTAATTCAAGAAGCAGACTGTGGGAAATAAGGGTAATTAGTGAATAATGTCAATTGGGCTGAAGAGCTCAAAGACTCCTATGTGAGGCCTGGAATGTCTTTCTTGAATTTATGAATGTGCCTGTCATTCATTATCCAAGCAAGGAGAAAACATGTTACATATAAGTGGATAAATAATTATGTGAGAAGTTATTAGAGGCAAGCAGAGATTCTACAAGCAACTGAAAAAAAGACTGAAAATAATATCTTGATATATACATATCCTGAAGGTGAGAAAGTGAAGGGACAAAGTGAGAACTGCTATAGTATAGCTGAGTTACATATCACAGCAAAAATTAAGACCAATACTCTCAACCATATAAGAAGAGATGGAGGAAAGAAGAAAGAGAGTTCCTCAACACTGAGGGTGGGATAACAGAGGAGAAATGAAAGAATCTAGATAAAGTCAAAGTAGCAAAGTAATATTTTGCCCCAATGAAATGAACACTGAATGGGAAGAGGTAAAGGAAAGAAGGCAAAGAGAAATGAAAGCATTGAAATCAAAATTATATCCAAGGTAGACATAGAACTGGGTTCAATCTGACAAAGGAATGAGAGTTAGCTGAAACACAGAATCATAGAATCGTTTTGGTTGGAAAAGACCCTTAAATCGTCAAGTCCAACCAAAACCTAACACTGCCAACTCTACCACTAAACCATGTCCCTAAGTATTACATCCACACATCTTTTAAATACCTCCAAGGATGGTGACTCCAGCACTTCCCTGGGCAGCCTGTTCCAATGTTTGAAAACCTTTTCAGTGAAGACATTTTTCCTAATATCCAATTTAAACCTCACCTGGTGCAGTTTGAGGCCATTTCCTCTTTTCCTATTGCTTGTTGCTTGGGAGAAGAGTTCGAGATCCACTTCGCGATACCCTCCTTTCAGGTAGTTGTAGAGAGTGATAAGGTGTCACCTCAGCCTTCTGTTCCCCAGGTCAAACAATGCCTGTTCCCTTAGCCATTCTTCATAAGACCTGTGCTCCAGACCCTTCACCAGCTTTGTTGCCCCTCTCTGGACACCCGCCAGCACCTCAATATCTTTCTTGTACTGATGGGCCCAAAACTGCACACAGCACTCGAGGCACGACCTTACCAGTGTCAAGTACAGGGAGGATCACCTCTCAAACAACCCAGAATATTGAAAGAACTGACACAAGAAATTGAAAGTCTTATATCTTGAATTTTTACAGAACCAATCAAATCAGTTAATATATAAGGAAAGACCAGCAAATAAATCATTAATATTTAAGAAGGAAAAAAAATAGGATTCCATCACTGGGGTCTCAAGAATGTGCATTGTTTAGAATGTAATTAGGAGGACATAATATTTTTACATTGAATTATATTGAAAATTAGATAAATGCAGCAACACATTACCAATAAATATTTTTTAAATTAATAGCACATATCTTCCCTAAGTTTTTTATTAAAAAGAAAATTCACATTTAATCTAAGATACAGTTCATCTGTCTAGGCTTTGCTAAGTCATTTAAGCTTCTTTTACATTGGTAGTTAGTTAGCAGAGGAGCTGACAAATAGTAACTAAGAATTGTACAGTAAATACAAAACAGAGCCAACTAGGAGATGGCAGCAGTTTGTACAGAGGGTGACACTTGTATTTGAGGAACAATATTCTTAAAGATTCTTTCAAACCTATAAGAGACCAAATGATTTAAAGCTTTCGCAAGTAATAGCATAAAATGTAGGAACCTGCAGGTTCAATTTGGGTGCTGACATAAAGCTGAGACACACCATCAGTATGGAGGAGAACTGGAATATCACACACTAAAAATGTTATATTGACCCTGAGGACTGGGCTAATGGAAATTCATGAATTACCTAATTAATACAACATATGGAAGGTCTTGCAATTACAGGTTCATAACAAGAATAATTCGTGTAAATTAGGAGCTCTTAGGTGTTAGAAACAACAAAGAGGAAGGTCAGTATGATCATTTCAGTACTGATCAATCAGGGATTCATCTGACCTAACTTCAGGTGTCTAGAGTGTAGACATATTTCTCCTAACTGCTCAACCCAGCCTGCTTTTGCAGCTAAAGGAAACAAACAGGCACTTCCAGACATTATTGATCTGACCTTTTTCAGACCTTTACTTCAGAATAAGATGAATCACTTATTTCTCTCTATCGATTATGAAAGAAGTCTAGACAAGTGCATGAGTTTGGGATGTCTACACTGCAAATATGCTTGCAATGAACTAGGTATGTAAAGCAATTATGAAAAAGACAAATGCAATATTCTGATATGCTATTCAAGATCTTTCTCTGAAGCAAATAAATTATTAGGTTCTTTTTACTAAGCACTATGTAAAACTTTATCTGGAAGAGCATGTAAAAGTTTCGTAATTCACATGTCAGGAAGATACATTAAAGCTATAAAGAAGGGATAATGGGATGATCTGTGGAAAGGAGAAATTACTGTATGAGAGGAGACTAAAGGAGCTTGTATTGTTTGGTTATCAAAACAACCTAAGAGGAAATATGTTTGCTTTCTATAAAAAATTGTTTATGGTGAAAACCAGCAAGGGAAATAATGCTGCCAAAGCTAAAGGCTATGGGTGCAAATACAGTTGGATAGGTCAGTTCCCACTTTCATTCCTGTACACTCACCACCTGCTCATCTGCTCATCTATTCAATTCCAGAACCTCTTTGGGAAGAAATCAGCCAGTTTCCACCAAAACAGAATGTAGGAACCCTCAAGCATCACCAGCACATATATGCCACAGCTCAGAGCATGCAACATCTACTCTCTATTTCATGCCATGGAAAGGCCATTCTGTGGGCTGCAACACAATTCTCACACTTTCAAATATGATGAACCAAACCACCCCCACAGATGAAAAGAGTCATTATGCTTCAGATGTATGTGAGCACCATATGGGCAATATGGTGTGGATTGGGTTCATCTGCTCATCTGCTCTACAGAGGATTAGCCTTGAATATCAGCCAGTCTGTGCTATTGGGCCAGAGGACTAGAAACCACTCCATGGGATGGATGTGCTTAGCAATGTAGCTCTAGTCAGTGTTGAAAACAGAAAAGTATACAAGGGCCGTGGGTATACCATGGCCATGAAGATGTTCATGATGGAAATTAAATAGTTTCTAATCACCACAGGAATGAAGCTAAGAAACAACTTTCCCACTACTGCTGTGAGGACAAGAAACTAATCAGCTTCAAAAGGAAGCTGATGTGTTTTGTGATGCTTGCCACAGCGGGGGATGATTTTTAGTCTAGGTCTGAACTGTCATGTCCTTGTCCATAAATCACCTATACTTCCAGCAGACACTACTTTTACTTTACTCTCTAGTATATGCCAAATGGTGTCTCAGTGGAATCCTTCAAGTGTTAAAAGGAGTCTGGTTCACTTTTGCATCATGCCCTTTGCAATGATGTGTGTTCTCAGTCCTATTTTCCTATATACCATGTTCCCACTTGCTAGGAAGTTTTACAAAAAGCGGTCTTCTTTTTTTTTTTTTTTAATGTGAAGAGCAGTCTGAGAGGTTCAAAGAGTCTCGAATGACAAGAAATCAGCCCTCACCTAATTAAGAGCTCATTTACTCCAAACAGATTTGCTACAGTGAGCTACAGACTGTTTCTGATCTGCTTGGAAAACACCTTTTCTGATGATGCCAGATGAAATACCATACACAAGATTTTTTTCAAGCACATATATTTGGTTCTGTTTCACATGTAATGAAGATAAAAGCTCTATCTGCACACAGGTTTTCTGAGTATCTAACCATATGCACTTGTCTACATCTATATACAGAGACACTGTATAGAGGCTATGTTAGCAGTCCATGAAGAAGGTAAGCAAAAAGTAAAAGTCTTTCTTCCTTTTTTTTTTCACTTTCTTTTTTTATTTCCTTTTCACGATTCCTTTCTTCTCTATTTTCATAGCCATGTTTCCTACAACCATAGTGTAGCAAGGTACTTAAGCACACACTTAACTCTGTAAAGCTGTTTAGCATATATACAGAGCATATACTTATGCATGAATGCAGGTTCCTAAACACACAGAGCAGTGCATATTTTCCAGGGCAGGCTAAGGAACAATAGCCCTCCTCCTTACTTCCTCTCTTCCCATCATCTACACTGTCCTTCACAGCAGGTTCCCATCAAAGCCATGTGATGTGGTTGCAGCAACATGGAAGTAAACCCTTCCCTGCTCACAGGGAGCTTGCTGAACAGTCAGCTTGACAGTTATAAGAATCATTCAAGGCTTTGGGCTGAAACTGGTGTCAGAGTATTGCAGTGCCTTACATTTAATGTTTGTAATGAATAGTGTCTGGGATTTGCCTGCAACTGTCACGGACAAGCTCCTGTTAATGAAATCTGAGCTAGTGTCAAAAAGGAGAGGACTCTTTTAGTTTATCACCTCATTAGCAAAATTAATTAGCAAAAACACTTCACCATGACAATCACAAATTAATCCTCAGGATATCTACCTGTAGATTTTGAGATGAAAACTTTTCTGGAAGGACTATTTTCTCCTGAATCTGAAGTTAATTCAAGCACCAGTCCCTTTCAGGTTTTCACTTTCTATGTGCTCAGAAGGATATAAGGAAGCTCTGAAAATAATTGGAAGCGTTTGATGTCTTCGCTGTCCGCAGTACTTTACAAAGACTCATCATAATTGTGCATTTCAAACACAAGGATGACATTCAGCGGTATAAAATCTTCAGGAACAATTAACTTCTAAATAGTGTACTCAGAAAAATATTTACAGTCCTCTACTGAATAAACGATAGCATGATGCAGAAATATAAAGATTATAGATTCTCTGGTCACCCTTAAAAGCAAAGCATAATAATATTAACAAAATAAAAAGGAACCTGAAAATAAAGTCAGGACTCACACAGTAAAACCAAACAAAAATGTGTTAATTAAATGCTAAACCAAACTGGTGCATTTTTTAACAAGATTTTAGGTCTTGCAATGATTTGCTTATTCTGCTAAACAAAAGGAAAGGAGTTTCACAGCATGGGAGCTGAGAAGAGAAACACCCTAAAAGCGACATCATCTATTTAACAAAAAGAGCTGGGAAAAGAATTTTTATTCAGCTAATAAATAGGTATTGTTTTCTTTAACTACTGGTAAATGTGCAACAGAAAGAAATAGAAAATATTTCAGTTTTACTATCTTATTCCCAGCCCCTTGCCATTCTGTTCTGTTCCAAACATTTTGGCAGATGCTAAGCAGCCAGCAAATGTAAGTGAGTGATGTTCCAGAGAACGGGATGACCTTGCCACCAGTAAATCCATGTGGGCAGGTTGGAAGAAAGCTCATGTCTACAGGGCAAGACAGACAGATGACAGTTTTTTCCCAGGGTAAGACAACTCACTTGGTGGACACAACAGACAATCTGGCTACTGCATCTGTAATCCAGATGGTCATTAGTATTTGAGAATGGCTCACTATTACTGAGCCCAGTCTAGTTCATTTAATGTAGATGACCTTCTTCGCATCACCTCCAAACCAGACAGTCACTTCTTGCCTAGAGGATCCCCAGCTTTAAACACGATGAGCATTAAAGAACAATAGTGCACACAGACACAGACATTTAATTTGTGTTGGTATTTTGTCCATTTTAGAAAAAATATTTCAGGAATAATACATTGTATTTTGAGACAAACCACTACACCCCATCACATGTTTCCAATGTGAATAATTTGGGTATAGAGAGGGTTTTTTTTGTTGTTTTGTTTTGTTTTGTTTTGGTTTTTTTTGTGAAACCATTTGAAGTTCAGATTTTCAAGTGATAAAAGTGAGCTGAGTTTCTCTAAGATTATCAGCTGAAGGGCTGAATCTTAAAACTCTGGTTTAAAAAACATGCAGAGAGTGAGTTTTCAAAAGGCTGAAACAATAAATATGAGAAGACTGAATTTTAGATCATTACTGCTTGAAATTAAAATAATTATTATATTTTGAGCAAATAATATATTGTAAAAAGATCTGGAAAAGGATTAAAACAAAAGCTACCTCAACCTGTTCCACTAACAGTTTTTTTTATTTTTAGATGAATTAGAAACACAATTTTGAGAGTAAAACTCTGGAATCCTTTTTCTTTGTTTTTCACTGACTTTATGATTCATCTGAACAGTTCAAGTATTTCAGCAGATTTGAGAAGATACCCTCTAAACCCCTTCTTTATTCCTGTAAGCATTTTTCCATGTTTTTCTTCATCCTTAGGATGAGAGCTAAGGTTTTTAAAAAAGAATAATAATTGTAACTGGGTCAGTGTTTACAGTTTACAGTGTAAACATACCAAAGGATGTTTCAGCTGTCCAGAAGGTGATATTTATCTACCTGCACAATTAGGTGACACATAAAGTGTCCTAGAATGGGTAATAAAAAATGAGATCCTTGTGTTTGCATTTATTTTAAAAGTGTTGTTCATTTTTTTCATTTAAGTGAAACATCATTTTGTGGTTAAGACTCTTGGGAAGAATATGGGTAATTTTCTTCCAGTTCTTACAGATTTCCAGGATGACTTGGGACAGGTGACATAAGATATTGAAAAATATTTTGGTGCCTAAGATTTACCATGGATTTACATAGGATTCAAGAGACCTAAACAACTAAGCTGTATCTCCAAGGATTTATTTAGGTCGATCAGAAAGATTTAAGCATGACTATATGAAGTGCAAAATCTCAACCATTTGGATTACATGAGAAGTAAGTAAATGCCACATCGTTTGCATGAGAAGGGCATAAACTCTCAGCTGCATCACTAGCTGTGATGGCTGCTCTGTTGTTGTTCAAGACACCAGCTACACAGAGTCTGCTGGAGTGCCAAAACAGCTTTTTTAGTTGACACTTACACACCCTTGAAAATGGCACAAAGCATCAAAGCTAAAATCAAGCTAGTGGCAGCCTTCTCCATTTTAAACAACTGACTTTTATCCAGAGAATGGGTCACACTCTCTTCAATCTAAAGACTTTCCAAATGGATTCTCTCCATACTCAGAAGAAATCTCACCTCATTATACACTAGTCTTGCTTTCTGTCCTTTGTGTTGACAGTGGGCCATTGTATCAAAAGGCATTAAAGTTTCATGGTACCAGAGAGAGGAAAAATAAATGAAAAGAGACAGGATTTACAGCCCACTGCCAGGAAAACCCTGGAAATGAGAAGTCATATGTTCTATTCCTTGCTTCAGGGATGACAAATGTTTCTTCAACGAAGGACTCGTTGGATGCTTGAACAATGTAGTATGAAGTCTGAGTGTGGCTCCATATCTCAGTTACCTCTCTGTAGAAAGCAAGATGACTTTCATTCTTCTGCCCGTTAGCCATGCTGGAATTACATTATCATTTTCAGAATGGAATTTTCAGGGCAAGGACAGCTCTTTGCAAAACTCATGTGGAAAGAGCTACTGTTGTACACCAAAGACGTCTTTTTCTTAGCTGCAGACCCATATACTTCTCCATTTGACCCCCAAGAACAAAATCTTTCTATATACCTTATATCTGTTATAGAAAAACCCAGAAACTCCAGACTGCAGTTACCTACTGTGTTCAAAACCCTGTTCCTAGCAAAGCAACACAAGTGCAGTGGCACAGCTGCCACCTCCGTGTGTCAGCTGTGCTCATTGTCAGGCGGGAATGCCCTGGGAGGCACAGATGATGTTTGTGCTCCTGCACAGATGGGCACTTCCCTTCCTGCCCTGGCATTTGCTGGAGTCACCAAGTAGGGGCTGCTGCAGGGTGGAGCTGAACCATGGTGTCCCCCAGCCATCCTTGTCCTCCACCATCCCTCTCCAGTGACCTTCAGCTGGGGTGTTCTGCTGTGTGTCTCCACTGGACACCAACACTAGAGTGACCTCTGCAGCCCTGAACCGTTTTGCAACAGACACCAAACCCCCTCTATGTTCTTAAAGGTCAGTTCAGAAATCAGCAGCATCAGCAAGATAAGCTGTCAGGGTTGCATATGGAAAAAAAAAAAAAATCCACAACCATTAAAAAGTGAGTGAAGTACCACAGTATCGCTGGTTTTCATTTCGCTTCACTTCTCTTTTGCATCCCCGACTTGCTTTCTGTCAGTGTTTCTAGAGTTTCAAGAGGGGGAGCTAGTTAGCTAACAGAGTCTAGGTTGTTACAAAAACTTTCTTGACAGCAGCCCACAGCTTTAAGATTTTAGGTGAAACAGAACGAAAACTGAGTTCACAGCTTCAGATTCATCCCTGAGAAGTACTTTGTATGGCATTGCTACTCCTGCTTTCTCCATAAACCTGACTGATTATTGAAGACATCACATAGACACAGCATGAAAGCTGATTATGTCTTGACAAGCAAAAAAAAACATAAACAGAAGTTTTAATCATGAGACACACAAATGAGCTTGTAAAAAGCTTAAGAATGTATAATACACAGATCTGAATAATGAAGGGAATATAAACTTACAGAATGACCTGTAACTGAAATTCTTGCATCAAAGATTTTACCATAGTACAGAATTTCACAGAAGAAACGCCAGGGAAGGAAAGTGGCTCATATCTATGCAGACGAGGACTTTTGCTCCTAGCAAGACAAAATGTATTCACTTAAGAAACCTGGAGAAGTCCTGGCTCTTTGCAGAAAGTTGTACCAGTTTGCTCATTACATGGAACAGCAAGTAACTTCTACAGCTCTTTCTGTCTTTGAATTTTCAGAACAAAGCTCAAACATAGTCCCTTTGTGTGGTTTATCTCTTCATTTGCTACTCCTCTTGCTTAGTTATAAACTCCCCACCCACGCACACACCTGTGTGCTCGTCTGCCCCGGAGGTGTTGTAAGTGGCAGAGCCCTGACTTCTGCTCCTCCCTGGGCAAACACTTGCACAAGCATGTGGCATGTGCTGAGAAATGTAACCTCTGCAAGGGAGCTCGCTGTGAAACAGCACGTAAGGTTTTGTGCAAGATCATTGTTCTACTTCCCAAATACAACATTATTCTGGTTTGGGGGGGTTTTTAATGTTTTTTTTTTTTTTTGTTATTGTTTTGGGTTTTTTTAGATATACTCTTTTAATTGAAAACAATTTGGCAA